>NC_090650.1:253661256-253708756 GCF_040937935.1 Hyperolius riggenbachi
AGATGCATTTGTTATTCTCTTGTAAACAAAGAGGCAGCATCATTTTAAAGCAGCTTACGTTCATTTATGGGCTACTCTTTCATTACTCTAGGCTTCTTATTTTAATTGTTAAATATTTTTTTCTTAGCAGATTGCATATATTAAAGTTTAAATCCTACCTGAACTGACAAGTAACATGATGTATACATAGGTACATGTTTTAAGCCTACGTAAAACATGCCTTTGTCCACTTTAATATTTGCATTGATCGTTTAAAAGTGCAGTGTAGGGATGGTCTATGGGATGCAAGTAGTTGATTCAGGCGTGTGTATATTTTTTACAAATGTATGCAGCTTCAATGGACATTGGCATGGCTCATTGGCATTGACCATCCCTAGAGCAGTGCTTTCTGTATGCAAATGAGGCAATGGAACAGCAAGGGGATTCCTACCATGGCTGCCCTAAGGATTAATTGTTGAAAAATAATTGTATCCAGGTGTATAAAAACACTGCTATTGAGCCCAAAAAGTTTAAATGTTTGATTTTTGATGTTGGCCTCTGAGTATATCAAGTTGTATGTTAGACTGAAATGGCTGCTTTATGGTGTGTTTAGCCCTTTAAATTGAAAGTAGGAAACTGCAGGGAGGTTCTACAGTGTACATTTCAGAAAAGTGCTCATTGAGAAGCGCATACTTCATTCATTTAGTAAAAGATCCGTAAATATTTTACTATGACTGAAACTCTCCTACACACAACCTCTCCCAAGGTGGTGCCTAACCTTAACATCCCCCCCCCCCACCCCCCCGTGGGCACCCTTTTTTCAACAGGATACAGCAGCTTTTAAGTCATGGAAATCAGGGCTGCCCAATAGGTTGATCTCTCTACTGGTAGATCGCGACCACCTTCTCATTAGATCGCGGCCTCATCTCGTTAAATGTTGCGGCCGGCAGCTGTAGTTTTGCTGCTGGCCAATAGGGATGCAGGGAAGGAGAGGTGGTGCGGCTGCAACGTCATGGCTGGGGGCGATGCCGGGCACGTTACCATGCACGTCGCATGCTGCCCGCTGCCCCTTTGCCTGCCAGAGCGCTCCTGGACCCTCAACCTCCGGATTGAGGTAGCGATCTACTACCTCCTATACTGCAGGCAGATGTACCTGGCTAACCTATACTGCACCCACTGGTACCTGGCTAACCTATAGTGCAGCCAAATTTACCTGGCTAACCTATAGTGCTGCAGCCACATGTACCTGGATAACCTGTGCTGCAGCCACATGTACCTGGCTAACCTGTGCTGCAGCCGTATGTACCTGGCTAACCTGTGCTGCAGCCGCATGTACCTGGCTAACCTATGCTGCAGCCGCATGTACCTGGCTAACCTATGCTGCAGCCGCATGTACCTGGCTAACCTATGCTGCAGCCACATGTACCTGGCTAACCTATGCTGCAGCCACATGTACCTGGCTAACCTATGCTGCAGCTACATGTACCTTGCTAACCTATGCTGCAGCCGCATGTACCTGGCTAACCTGTGCTGCAGCCGCATGTACCTGGCTAACCTGTGCTGCAGCCGCATGTACCTGGCTAACCTGTGCTGCAGCCGCATGTACCTGGCTAACCTGTGCCGCAGCCGCATGTACCTGGCTAACCTGTGCCGCAGCCGCATGTACCTGGCTAACCTGTGCCGCAGCCGCATGTACCTGGCTAACCTGTGCCGCAGCCGCATGTCCCTGGCTAACCTGTGCCGCAGCCGCATGTCCCTGGCTAACTTGTGCCGCAGCCGCATGTCCCTGGCTAACCTGTGCCGCAGCCGCATGTCCCTGGCTAACCTGTGCCGCAGCCGCATGTCCCTGGCTAACCTGTGCCGCAGCCGCATGTCCCTGGCTAACCTGTGCCGCAGCCGCATGTCCCTGTCTAAACCAGTACCGCAGCCGCATGTCCCTGTCTAAACCAGTACCGCAGCCGCATGTCCCTGTCTAAACCAGTACCGCAGCCGCATGTCCCTGTCTAAACCAGTACCGCAGCCGCATGTCCCTGGCTAAACCAGTACCGCAGCCGCATGTCCCTGGCTAAACCAGTACCGCAGCCGCATGTCCCTGGCTAAACCAGTACCGCAGCCGCATGTCCCTGGCTAAACCAGTACCGCAGCCGCATGTCCCTGGCTAAACCAGTACCGCAGCCGCATGTCCCTGGCTAAACCAGTACCGCAGCCGCATGTCCCTGGCTAAACCAGTACCGCAGCCGCATGTCCCTGGCTAAACCAGTACCGCAGCCGCATGTCCCTGGCTAAACCAGTACCGCAGCCGCATGTCCCTGGCTAAACCAGTACCGCAGCCGCATGTCCCTGGCTAAACCAGTACCGCAGCCGCATGTCCCTGGCTAAACCAGTACCGCAGCCGCATGTCCCTGGCTAAACCAGTACCGCAGCCGCATGTCCCTGGCTAAACCAGTACCGCAGCCGCATGTCCCTGGCTAAACCAGTACCGCAGCCGCATGTCCCTGGCTAAACCAGTACCGCAGCCGCATGTCCCTGGCTAAACCAGTACCGCAGCCGCATGTCCCTGGCTAAACCAGTACCGCAGCCGCATGTCCCTGGCTAAACCAGTACCGCAGCCGCATGTCCCTGGCTAAACCAGTACCGCAGCCGCATGTCCCTGGCTAAACCAGTACCGCAGCCGCATGTCCCTGGCTAAACCAGTACCGCAGCCGCATGTCCCTGGCTAAACCAGTACCGCAGCATTCATGTCCCTGGCTAAACCAGTACCGCAGCATTCATGTCCCTGGCTAAACCAGTACCGCAGCCGCATGTCCCTGGCTAAACCAGTACCGCAGCCGCATGTCCCTGGCTAAACCAGTACCGCAGCCGCATGTCCCTGGCTAAACCAGTACCGCAGCCGCATTGTGAAGAGGGAAACTGAGCCCGATATGGTGTAGTATGTTAATGTAATGGTATCTGGTGATAAAGAAGGTGATTATACTCAAAGGTAGGTTGCCGCCAAGGCAACCACTGGGCGAGCAGGCGGGGAGAATTATAACCTGACCCCGCTCAGGTCTAAGTCGCTCTCTGTAGATGGGAAAAAAGTGGGGATACATCCCTCCACCAAGGGTGGATTAAATTATTTTGTAGCAGGTTAACAGAGGCGCCAGGTATAGTAAAATTAATCAAAATCGTTAAAAAGGGTGAAGTGGGTGGACTCACCTCCCTTCTAGAAGAAATGGCTGGACAAGGGGCAAGTTACCTGCAGTTTAACATTTAATAACTCCAAAAGTGCAACACGTTTCACGGGTAACAGTCCCGCTTCTTCAGGCAAACGATTTTTGGAGGGTACTGGGGGAAGGGGAAAAAGGAAACAAGGGAATTGCCAGAGGAATGCAAATACCAAGCACCAAAAAGGTGCACCACAGATCTACAACACAATGATGTGCAATGCGACATATAACCGCAAAATATGCATAAACAATAATGTGCAGATCACATATATAAAGTGGCAGTACGTACAACCAAGGAATAAACAACCTATAGCAGCCAATTCTGCATATAGCAGTAAATTATGTATAAAAATTAAATAAAAACAATGTGCAAATCACATATCTAAAGTGACAATGCATACAGCCAAGGTATAAATAAAAGACTTTTCCTATTAAACGTGACGCAATGGTTGGGCTTAAGGTGCAGACTATTATAGGCAAACAAGGTGTTTCCATTAAAGAGAGGAAACAAAGTGTAATAAAGCTACTATGCTGGTAATGTATAGTGACTGCACACTCCAACACCGCTTCAGATCAGCTGTAGCATTTCATTTTGCTCAAGCAGGTCACCATGTCAGTCAGCTGCGATTTATGGTTATTGAAAAAATAGCACCCTTGAGAAGAGGGGGAGATTGCCTGAAAAAATTGCTTATTGGATCAAGAGACTAGATACAATGGAGCCTAGAGAATTTGATCTATTACCGTTTTTGTAACTTTTTTCTGTAATCTTTATCCTCTGCTCCATTGTACCTAGCCTCCCCTAAGAGATAATGTCCTGGTTAGGCTCAGTGAGTGTATTATTATATCTGAGATACTGTCCCTTTAATTGCAACGGATTGGTCTGTTCCTGTTACCCTACATGGATATTGCTACCTATATATGTAATTTTTTATATATCTTTATTTTTTTTTTATTAATTTTTTTACTTTATTTGTATTTTTTATTTTTGGCTATCACTGATTTTTTATTTTTTGTTTTTTTTTTAATTTGCCACTCTTTTTCATTTTTATTATTTTCCCTCCCCTTTTTTTTATATATTTTTATATATTTTATTATATTTTATTCCTCTGGTCCCCTCCTCTCATGTAGTTTGATAAGTGTTATGAGATAGCGCTGTATGAGTATGGCCACCTTTGTTTACTTATGCAAATTAACCATATGAAGTAGATGCGTCTGATAGACGGCATCATGTTGTATTTCAGAGTGCGACGTCCGCGCCGCACTTACGTTGGATGATCCTGATTGGCCGGCGGCTGCCTCCCCCTTAGACATCTGGTGATGTCGGCGGCGTGTTGCCGCTTGCGTCTCCATAGCATCCGCCGAGACGCACAGTGGCGGCGCTTTGGCGCCGCCTACTGTGAGTCATCACATGGAACTTCACTCAGGTCCGCCGTGGGCGGAGGAGCGGGGTCTCCATGATTATAGGCGGACCCAGGGGGTGTCAGTTCTCTGCCAAGAGGGGCCTGATAGGTGGGAGGATTCACCTTACTACGTCCTATCAAAGCAACAGCCTGTAAGTTCCCCATCAGGTCCGACATATCAGGACTATTGTGATTGGTGTATGCATGTTTGAATTTCATTGGCTGTTTTTAACCATGCTGTGTATAAATACCCATGTGTTAGTGTATAAGGTGTAATTGACTTCCAGCAAGCTTGACAAAGAGGCGTGCAGCTTCGAAGCGTTGCTTAAATCTGCTGGAATATTCTACATGCAATAAAAGAGCAGAAAATTATTTATAGACGGTGCCGGCTTCTTCTTTGCCATACAGCTACTATGCTGAAATTTGTATTTAAAAAGATAGAAGGGTATTGGAGTGAAAAAATCATCTACTTACCACTGTCTGGTCAAGAGCTGGGTATAGCGCCTCTGTAGGGTGTGAAGCACTCTTTCTCTGGTTTATAAAGGAAAAGGGTATGTGGAGGTGGAACATGGAAAGAAAGTGGGCGGGGCTGTAAGAACAATGTAGGTTCAGGATGCAAGGGATATGTATGTGAAGTGAAACAAGGGAGGGGAGAAACAAGGGGGAGGGGACCCAGTATAAAATAGGGGAACTAGGGTATATTCATTTAACATAATGTAAGGTTCCAAACTGGGTACCTGGTGTGGGTCTAGGTGCAATCATATGTAGCTGATATATGGGATTATAGGCGGCATTTAGAAGCCGGCGACTGCAGAGGGTATGTGGTGAGGTGTTGTTCGGAAAGTATGAAATAAAAATACTAGACAAGAAAAGAAATGACACGGTTACAGAAGTTTTACTTATGAATATACATAAATACATAGTAAAACATTTTTTGAACAAAGACACTGCAAGACACAAAAGCATATAGCCTGACAGTGCCATACTTCTCAGTTATAAAAGCAGTAAGGCCTGGCCAGGAGTCATGATGGCCTTTTTGCCTATCTTGAGGCAATTGGAAGGTGTATTTATATGTGCGTAATCAATTTCAGTCAACATTGCTCTTCTATAAGCTTGAATCAGTCGGCCCATTCTCCTCTGACCTCTAGCATCAACAAGGCATTTTCGCCCACAGGACTGCTGCATACTGGATGTTTTTCCATTTTCACACCATTCTATGTAAACCCTAGAATTGTTTGTGTGAAAATCTCAGTAACTGAGCAGATTGTGAAATACTTAGAACGGCCCGTCTGGCACCAACAACCATGCCACGCTCAAAATTGCTTAAATCTCCTTTCTTTCCCATTCTGACATTCAGTTTGGAGTTCAGGAGATTGTCTTGACCAGGACCACACCCCTAAACGCATTTAAGCAACTGCCATGTGATTGGTTGATTAGATAACTGCATTAATAAGAAATTGAACGTGTTACTAATAATCCTGTATGTGTGTGTATGTATGTGTGTGTGTGTGTAAATATATAAAAAATCTCTCCAAGTCTGTGCCTACTTATAGAGATTCAACTGCTATTTGATGTACTGTATCCATATAGAGATTTGGATCTTTGTCCATCTTTGTGGGAAAGGGGAGAAAAAAAGTTGGTGGCAAGTAACTCATGAGGCTTCCCACGCAACAGTTTTCATTCCTAATCCAGAAGAAAGATCATTTCAGGATCAATATATAGTTATGTGATAAGAGTTCCAGATGTGGATATATAGCAAAGCCTAGAACTGCCTGGGTGGCTTGTACAGGATTTTTGGTTATGCTTAGTTTATGAACTACTGTCTGTCGGAAGTAGATGGAGGAAAATAGATTCTTTATATTCACTTGCATGAGTTTATGCTGGACAATGGCAGATATTATCAAGGTTCTATGCTTCATTGCTTTTGCAGACACAGTAGTGCAAGAGACACTTGCTACACACTAATATTTCATTTTAAATGTTGATAATTGCCCCTAGGTTTCACTTTTAGTATGCATTCTAATTAATACTCTGTGCTGCTACACTTAATTAAATGTATAGTATAACTTTGACCTAATCTCCACATTATTTTTTTCTAAACTAGCTCTTCCTTTAGCTGTCTCCTTTACCATGCATAAAATAAATATGTGCAAACTTATCTACACAAACTTCACTATAAAGCCTCATTCACACTGGAGTCTGAACTGTCATGCTCAGATGGGACTCGATGCCTATGTGATCTGTCCATAGCGGGTTGAGTGCTAGCAATTACCCGCTTGTGTGAAAGAGGCATTAGCGTAGGTATTAATTTGTGATACTTCGACTAGATAAACTGATTTTGCAAGTTTCTGGGTGGTGTGGTAATCTGCTAGATTAAGGTAAATAAAAACCCCTCTAACTTTCCCACTATTTCATTTTAAGGGTGGGGCTAACATACATTGAAGTCTCATGACCATTTTTTCTTTCAGGAAGTGGTTTATATAGGTGAAGGACTAGTTCAGTGTTCAGTTGCATTCCAGAATAATTCGGCAAGTCAGCTCACTGCCGATACAATTCTATTGGCCTGTTCACAGTACTGCATTGTAACAATTACGTTATAACTCGCTGCATGCAGGCTTTTTATTAAAGTCTATCTCCAGTATCCATAGTGGTCTACACTCATTATACGTTATACAATTGACCACTAATAACCTAGCCTAAGGGATTCAGTTGCAACAGTTGGGGGTCCTATTGCAGTGAGAAATAAAGGTGAAGAATCCAAGTTTGGCTTCTGGAATCTTTAGAAGCCATGGTGCCAGCAATTAGTGTATAATACTCATTGCTGTCCCAAAGAAGTTCACTACAGTTTCTGCACTGCTTTAGAGTACGAGTAATATTTTGTTACAATCTGTCCCATCTATATACCCTCTGACAGTTACCGGTTTACGTTTCTATTGGTGAAGCACATTAACATTAGATTTCTGAGCAATCCCTAGAGGAAACACACAGGCATGTAGAGATCACTTGGCAGTGATCACACTTGGGGGAATCACAGATTATTTTTCTGATTGTGAAATTACAAACGTTTGCATTTTAATGTTAAAGGAAAGCTACACTGATTAAAACAGTTGAATTTACCTGGGCCTTCTTCCTGCCCTGCCCAGTCCCTCTGTATTCTTTTTTACGTCATTCTGGGATCCTTTGGGCAGCTGCAGTGCCCTTCTGTCAGCTGTCTGCAGCCTGGTGTCTCACACTTCATTGAGCTTTCTTGCACGGGAGCCTTCTGCGCTTGTCTAGTATGTAGAAAATACTACTGCAAATGCGCAGAATGTTCCATCCCATGGTAGCACGATCAGGAGGCACGCACTGCCTTTACAGTAAGAGTGATTAAGATGTGGAGTGCATTGCCACAGGAAGTAGTTATGGCAAATTCTATACCTGCATTTAAAGGACTTACAAGCATCTAAGCCTCCTTTAAAGGACTTACAAGCCCAAATAAAAAATAAAATAAAAAATTCTGTACCTGAATTATTTTTGATGGCACAGAGGACGCCATCCGCGCCCTTCTTGCAGTTCCGCCGGGTCCCTGCTGCTTCATTTCCCCCCCCCCCCTCCCCGGGCCGTATCTCGACCCCTCAGCCCGGGTCGGGCTCTCCTGCCTCCTCAAAAATGGCCGCCGGAGGTTGCCGTGGCTGCGCATCTCTAGGGCCTCCCTCCCTGATCCACGCTACAGGCTCTCCTGTAGCGTGGCTCGGGGGGAGGCCCTAAAGCTGATCAGCCGCACTCGCATCTGTGCGTACTGTGCAGCCGTGGCAACCTCCGGTGGCCATTTTTGAGGAGGCAGGAGATGTGGGGTCGGGATCTGGCCTGGGGGAGAATGAAACAGCAGGGACCCGGCGGAACTGCACGGACAGTGCGGATGGCATCCTCCGCGTCTTCAAAAATCATTCAGGTACAGAACTTTTTTTTAATTTGGGCTTGTAAGTCCTTTAACCCTCCTGGCGGTTTAATTCTCCCCTGGACAGTAAGCAAAGTCCCTAGGGGTTTAGATATACTGCCACGACCATGGCAACTGGTAAATACCAGTTGCCTGGCAGTCCTGGAGAGTTCTTCGGCTGTAATGGTGTCTGAATCACATACCTGAAATAAACATGTGGCTAATCCAGTCAAAAACCTCTGATCTGCATACTTGGTTACTAATACTCTTTGCCATAGACACTGTACAGAGGTTCAGCAGAACCAGGCAATCTGCATAGTTTAAAAGGAAATATTGCTTATGAACAGTTAAAGAATCCCAATCGCTGGCTTGCAAATTAAGAGCTCAGCAGACCATCAATTCTGTTCATAAAATACAATACACTAATGGAGTAGATGACTCTGACTAAATATTGGGCCTTCCACAAGTTCTTTCAAGACCTCTATTTTGACACGTTTAATCCAGAGCTTGACAAGTCTGGTAGGGAATTTATGATCGTAATACAACATATTAACTCATGTGGCTACTGCTACTTTGAATTAACCCTTAACAGCTGAAAACCTTAAAATGGGAATTGGCAAACTCAAAAAATTTTAAGCCCATGGACCAGATGGTCTGTCAGTGTATTATAAAAAAAATTCAGCCCATATGCCTCTTGAGTGGGTTATAAATATGTAACTTCCATATTGGGTGCCAGATTGAATGAGGTACTTTTATCATTAATTCGCAAGGAGCAAGCATGGGTTTATTCCCCTACGCCAAGCATTTGACAATATCCACAAAATTATTAGCATTCAATACCATTGTAAACGAGCCAAACAAAAGTTGGCAATTGTGGCACTCAAAAAATAGCACTATGTGACTTAAAAGGAAGGTCCAAGCAAAATAAAAAAAGGGTTTCACTTACCTGGGGCTTCTACCAACCCCATGCAGCCATCCTGTACCCTCGTAGTCACTCACTGCTGCTCCAGTCCTCCGCTGGCAGCTTGCCGACCTCGGAGGTCGGCGAGCCGCATTGCGTACGTTTTTACGCTTTCCCACTAGTGCAAGAACATTAACACATACATTTTTACGCATTACTGGTTCAATGCGTAAAAATTTACGCATTGAACCAGTAACGCGTAAAAATGTATGTGTTAATGTTCCTGCACTAGCGGGAATGCGTAAAAATGTACGCAATGCGGCCCGCCGACCTCCGAGGTCGGCAAGCTGCCAGCGGGGGACTGGAGCAGCAGTGAATGACTACGAGGGCACAGGATGGCTGCATGGGGCTGGTAGAAGCCCCAGGTAAGTGAAATTCATTTTTTTTTTTTTTTTTTTGTAACTCAATTTTTATTAAGAGGTTCAATATATCAACAGGTTTTACAGATATTCACAGGATATATCTTCTAGGAAAATGTAGCAGATAGATAAACATACCAAAAGTGACGAGAACCTTTTTTTTCTTCTTTTTCCTTGTCTAGTGTAGAGTCATAGAAGAAGCATATAATAATTAAGGTTAGAATTAATACAGTAACCCTTCACATGACTAATATAGTGGTATGTCATATCCTAGCATTAATTTCAACAGAATAAATCAGGATTAAGGGGCAAAGATAATAATCAGAGAGGGGAGAGAGAGGGATGGAGAGGTTAAGATTCAGAGACTAGATCGAAGTTAATATCCCAAAAGTCCCAGGTTTTACCAAATTGTCCTGCAGAATCGTTGACCAGTGATGACAAATATTCCATTATCCTAATCCTGCGTATGCGGAGGACAACCTCCTCTAGGGTAGGGGAATGATTGTTTTTCCAATTGGCCGAAATCTGCAGTCGTGCGGCAGTGAGGATATGATTTACCATTTTCCGAGTATGAGAGCGGAGCCCTGGTGGAGATTTACCCAAAACATAAACCCATGGGTTCAACTGAATCTTTTTCCTAATAACTTTAAAGATCAAGTCAGCTATAGACTGCCAGGATGCCAAAATTCTAGGGCAGGACCAGAATATATGGGCCAGAGTCCCTCTATTACCACATCCCCTCCAACACTGATCTGAGGCAGTTGGGAATAGCCTGCGTAAAAGTACAGGGGTATAATACCATTTGAACATTAATTTATATATGTTTTCCTTTTCGGGAGTGCATATGGAAGATTTTCTGGCATTGTCCCATATACTTTCCCAATCAGTATAGTCTAAGGATTCGTTGAATTCCTCTTCCCAGTATGTCATATAATTATGGCTTGCGGGTTGTTGGGAACCCTTCTGAGAGAGGATACCATACAATTTAGAAATAGTTTGAGACGGCCTCTGGGTTTCTAAAGTCATTTTCTCAAACTCAGTAAGAGGGGGTACGTTATTACTGGATATCCTGGAGGCAGTGCAGGAACGGAGTTGTAAATATGGAAGGAATGAAAAAGGTGGGAGTTGGAATTGTGACTGGAACACTGAAATTGGGAGAAAGGAACCTGTTGAGGGATCATATAAATCTTTGAGGTAAAATATATCAGGGTCTTCTGAATGGCGTGAGATAAAGTCAAGTGCTTCCGCAGGACAACCGGGAACCTCTCTAATTCTTTCCAGTGATGTGACCACCCCCCTTAGGCCAAATTTTAATCTAGTGGAATCCCAAATTGTTTTAGTAAAGCGCACCGTAGTTAATGCGGAGGGGTAGGACCCATATGATGTCCCATTATACCAGAGCATGGAGCCCAATGAACCAGGGTGAACTGAAGCTTGTTCAATCTGCGTCCATTTGTATCGCAAAGGTTTAGCTGACCATTCAATAACCTGTCTTAGGTGGGAGGCCAGGTAGTATAGCTTGAAGTTGGGGACTGAGAGCCCACCTCTGGACCTATCGGACTCCATGACCGAAAAGGGGACTCTAGGTCTCTTCCTTCCCCAAATAAATCTCCTGATATCCTTTTGAAATCTGTCCAAGACCTTTGAGGGGACCCTCACCGGCAGCGTCTCAAAAAGATACAACAGGCGAGGAAGGACATTCATTTTTACCGAATAGATCTTCCCAATCCAAGAGATCCCATAAGAGGACCAACGATCAAGATCACGTTCAATCTGCTTCAACAGTGGAGGGAAATTAGACCCATACAGTGTGGCGTAGGACTTAGTAATATTAACTCCCAGGTATCTAATAGTCTTTTTTCCATTTAAAAGGAAAGTGTGACTTCAGGGAGGACAGATCTGCCTCAGTTAGATATAGTGGGAGGGCCTCTGTTTTGTCTGGATTGATTTTAAATCCAGAAATCTTTTCGAAAGAGTCTATCAGCTGGAGTAAGTTGGGCAACGAAATCAGGGGTTGGGATAAAGTCAGCATCACATCGTCAGCAAACAATGTTACCTTGTAGTCAACACCCCCTATTTGTATGCCCTTAATATCTTGTGCCTGCCTAATGGCCCATTTTTTTATTTTGCTAGAACCTTCCCTTTAAGTTCTTTGCAAATATTGGTTTCATGGATAATTCTTGCAAGCCCTTTAAGGTATTATATTCGAATTCAATAGCTGCCCTTAAACTCCCCTCTATCACAAGGCTGAAATTTATCCAAATACAACAGAACTCTATGGGGATGCCCACTTTCCCCAGGGATCTTTGCATTGATTATCAAATCCCTTGCACATAGCATTTGGGCTTTGCCAAATATTTCCAGTGTTACCCTACGATCTGATTATCCCCCCCCCCAATTGCCCGCTAGATCGCTAGATCTATTACCACGCCGGGATCCAGCAATCTAGCAGCCTCCCTCTTAGCTCCGGTCCTCACTATGGGTAGAATAGGGACTGCGCATGACATCATGAACGATCTTCCCCATAGTGAAGACTGGAACTGACTGGGGAAGTTGCACCTATCATGGGATCCAGGCAGAGTAATGTATCCAGCGTAATGAGCAGCGTAACGCTTAGGTGGTTAAATCTTAAGTTTTTTTAATTGTTTTATAATTTTTGCTTAATGACACATTCATTGTAGTATGCCAGAGCTAAAATCTATAAACTATTGACCCTTAGTTGGAATTTCGTATCAGTAAGGGAACACAGCGTAGGTATTTGTGTGCTAGGCACTGTACATACCCATGTCTATCATCATGTCACCTTGGTTATCCTTTAATACTTGGGTATTCTTTCCTACGAGCCTTCTAAATTGTACCAGAATAACGATCTGCCTATGGACCATAAACTAAAAATGACATTAACCTGGTCCTCCTATCCTATTTCGCTATTAGGGAGAGTTCATGCTGTTAAAGTGAACCTAAAGCCTGGGGGAAAAAATGATTAACTCACCTGGGGCTTCCCTCAGCCCCCTGCAGCCCCGGTCCGATGCTTCTGGACCCGCCGGCGACTACTTCCGGTTTCGGCGTCACCGGCCGACAGGCATGGGAACGCGAGTGATTGTTCGCGTTCCCAGCCTGTATATCGCCCCCTATGCTGCTATTGCGGCCTCCTGGAAGTCGTCGCCGGCGGGTCCAGAAGCATCGGACCGGAGCTGCGAGGGCACCGATCGGCTGCAGGGGGCTGAGGGAAGCCCCAGGTGAGTTAATCATTTTTTTTTCTAGGCTTTAGGTTCACTTTAAGATGATCCTACACAGAATTCTCAAGTTTTGCCAGTTGATAAGCCTGCTCCTCTGAGATTTGCAGAAATCTTTTACTTTTTATGGTCAAAAAAGAAAGTAAGAATTAATAGTACGATTTTTACAGTTCCCGAAACCAGTGGAGAACTTTATACCACATCTAGGGAGGTATTTTAGAGCTGCTCAATTAACTCAACTTGTAGCTTTAAATGCTGAAGAAAAAAGCTCCTCTATGGGTAACCTTAAAGCTCATACCCACTTGATGATTTTTGCGACATATATTAAACGATTGTTCCCACAGTACGAGGTCTTGTGGGTATTCATCATTAGAATCTCACATGGTGTATCCCCTGACTCGTAAGGGCCATATCAAGGAGAAGCAAATTAATCTCTTAGGGCCCTTTTCCACCTGCAGTCGCTAGCGTTCACGCTGAACGCTAGCGATTGCTGAATCGCAAAACCGGCGATTCCCCGACGTTTTGTGGCCACGATTTTGCTATACTATGCACTGCATAGCAAAATCGCGGCAAATATCGCTCCGCCGCGCGTTCGCATTCGGGTAAAAAACGAATCGCGGTAGTGGAAATGACCTACCGCGATTCCTATGTTAAAAAGCAAATCGTAGCGATTGTAAAATCGCTAGTGGTTTGCGACTTTGCGATTCAGCCAGCGCAAACGCGCTGGTGGAAAAGGGCCCTTACAAATGAGAGCCTAAAGCTCTTTTGGCAAGGGTGACCAATGTGCCTTTTGTGTTCTGTGCCCTTCAGATATTACATTATCTTCATGCCACAGTTGAGAATGTTCTCTACCCTTTGCAGTACAATGTAAGGATTATGCATAGGACAGGGGTTTGGTATCTTATATCTATACTCTATTAACCGAAACTAACCCTGAGGATACAAAAAAAACGTACAAGATAAATGAGAGTCCAATACCGGCTCCATAATTTCAAGCTAGAGATGGGCACATTGTTGCAAAACGTTTACTGAGAACAGTGAAAAGTCCCCTAAGAATGAGACCTCTTTGAAGTTATTGCATAGGTGCTAGTTAATGCATTCTATCTTGTAGAATGGGATCCGGGCACAGTCCGCATCGTCACATCCCTGAAATCAATCGACCCCTTTGTGATACTCCTGGGGAATAAAATCCCCCCCCCCCCTCCCAAGTCTACTTAACAGACCCATATATTTACAAAACATGTGGTCTCCCTGTGGACTATTTGGCAAGATAATGCAAGGCTTGTCGTACGTCCTACATTCCTTATAACTTAAACCCCTGGTCTTTGTTTTCATACCTCCTAACGTTTTATGATCTCTTGTCAGCTGTCCCTGGAGATGTGCAGATACTTTTCCAGTTGGGTGCCACGACTTCACAATGATTGTCCTTTTACCAGATACCCTTAGGCTCATTTGGCAGAAATGTATTACATTTGAGCATGTGAGCCTACTTCAGATTCCCCCCCCCCCCCTCAATATATTTAATGTGCCTTTTTTTAGAGTGGTATCCTATGTCCTGTCTTATTGCTGTTCATTGACTCCCCAGCGTGGGATATTGTTGGTATGGTTTGATCATTTATGCTTATCTGCACAATAAAACTTAAAAAAAAAACAAACAAAAAAAACCTAAAAGGTAACTACTTGCTGTCATGAAAGAGACAGCAACTACTGTTCTCTACAACCACACAGTAAGTGTGATTAAGCTAAAGTGTGTCTATATCTATCTAATTTAGTAGTAGTATTCTTCAGAGGATGTCACTGGTTGCATGGCTGTTGTAAACGGCCTTATTTTCCGACAATGCAACAAGGCTCCCACACTGTGATGTCAGGACCTAGATCTTGGCATCCTCCTCTGGGAGGGGTTTCACCTAAATATCAGCCATACAGACATCCCTGATGACCTGTTTGAGAAAAGGTAAAGGTTTATCATGGGGGGAAAAGGCATCAGCTACTGAATGGGATGAAGTTCAATCCTTGGTTACAGTTCCTCTTTAAGTTATAACTTGTTTGATTTAGGTTGATTTCGTGGATAATGGTTAGGACTCCAAATTCTGAGGCTGTGTCCCTGTTTTCCCAACATCCTTGGTCAGTACCAAGAGCCATTGCATTCACAGCCATGTCTCGTTCCCTGAAATGTGGTTAGGGTCTGGGCCCACTGATGCAGTTGTGTCCACTTTTCAGTTACACATCAATGTAACAGAGATGCTGAAAAGCAGACAGAAGTGGATACAACTGCGTCAGTGAGCTCAGGCCTTTAAGCCCCATCTACACGATAGGATTCTTTGTGCGATTCGATTACGATTCTATTTACGATCCGATTAAATCCGACATGCAATGGCAAATTGAATTGAATCCCGATCGGACATGTCGGATTTAATTGGTTCGTAAATAGGAGCGTAATCGAATCGCACAAAGAATCGTATCGTTTAGATTGGGCTTTAGAGCAGCTTCAGTTGCATAGTAAGCAAGATGCACCTAAAGGGATTGAGTTGGGGGCTTTTGACACATTGTTTCAAGCAGTACATTTCTTATCAGACACTGCAGACAGTAAAGGTGGCCACTAACGGTCCAATTTCTAGCGAAAAATCGTTAGCGCGATCAGAAATTCTGATTGGATTGGTTGTAAATAATCTCCATTGGTGGACACAATCGATTATGAACGAGTGAAAAAAATGTCGCCTGAATGAATTTTCGTCTAACCAAAATTTGGATTTTCTTGTTGGTTGTGATAGATAGGAAGTAAAGATTGGTTCGTTGATTTTTCACTTCCGATCAAAATTTCTGATCGCTCGAATTATATTTCGCTAACAATTGCACCGTTAGTGGCCACCTTAAGGCTCTTAACCAGGAACTCAGCTGTAGAGAACTCCACTAGAAGAGCAGGTTGGC
Organism: Hyperolius riggenbachi; assembly: GCF_040937935.1. NCBI lineage: Eukaryota > Metazoa > Chordata > Amphibia > Anura > Hyperoliidae > Hyperolius > Hyperolius riggenbachi. Next base: position 253,677,242 of record NC_090650.1, read on the forward strand.
TGATGACATGGGAGGGAGATGCATCCTCCAAGTCTTGTTTATGCGGTGTTCCATGTGAAGGTGGTTTCCTGTTTGAGTCTAAGTTGGAGAAAATGCTAGACAGAATAGCTAATAAGAATTTACCTCTTAAAAAGAAAAAGAATTGTCCTTGAAGGATACAGCGTAGCATTTACTTGCCCAACACACACACCAGTTTTTTTCCAGTTTTCCTTGTTAAAAAAAAAAAAGAAAAAAAAATCTGCTTGGGCAACACAAGGGTTGTGCTGAACAGTTTCCAGAAGGACAGTTGTGGTATCACTGGAATTAATGGATGCCTATATGCACCTACCCATCCACCTGGAATCAAAGCAGTTCCTGAGGTTTGCTATACAGTCTCAGGGATAGGTAAGACCTTTCCAGTTCAGTTTTTTACCATTTGTTCTGTCTTCAGCCCCATGGCAGAGGTCCTAGCTGTAAAACTGAAAATTGGTTACTAGGAACATTTATGCAACAAAAGCAATGGAGACATTCTAGGGCCTGGTGTAAGGAAGAGTCAAAAGTGGGTCTCTGTATCTTTTGGAGTTTCTGCAGGATGGGTTTAAGGTGGGACTTGGTGCTAGCGCACGAAAATTTCAAACTGCTGAGTTGCGTTTTCTTACAGAAGCATTTGGCCGAGGATAATTTTGGTTAATTCTTTAGTCATTACAAATATTCATCCAGTAGAGAGTATGGACTCTCCCCTGGGGACTTGAATTCTGCAATCATGGACTTCACACCTGTTTGAACCATTGAAGAACATTTCTGAAAAGCTCATTACTTTAAAGACAGCTTTCTTACTGGTAATTTGTTCTGCTAGAAGAGTGGGCCAGATATATATATTTTTTTTATTACTGAGGGGACCTTTTGTGTGGCTGAATAGAGTACTGGTTAAGGGCTCTGCCTTTGACATGGGAGACCAGGGTTTGAATCCTGGCTAGGATCAGTACCTATTTAGTAAGGAGTTCAAGGCAAGACTCCCTAACACTGCAGGGTGGCCTCCTGAGGGCGTCCCAATGGCTGCAGCTCTTGAGAGCTTTGAGTCCGACAGGAGAAAAGCGCTATATAAATGTTCGGATTATTATTCGGATTATTATTTATAGGGGTGAGCTATTTTCCCATAGGAATAAACATGTATGCAACTTTTTATTGTCCAGTTGTAGTGGACCAAGTTCATCTCAGGGTGCGGTCAATCGTGTTGCCGCAAATGATGTGCTTAAATTCCATAGACCTAACCGATGAAATGCATTCTCCATTTATATTATAAAAAATAATTGTCAGGGAATGACAGCATCACTGGCTCTCTGGAGTATTTTTAAGAATTTATGGAGACTGTCTTGGGATTATATGGAGAGTTTAGTCCAGGGAAGAAGTTTGTTGCTAGCGCAAATTCCAAGAATACAAAGTGTTTCTCTTTATATATTTAAATACTACATTCACCTAAATGATTGGCTGATTATATGGTGCATTTAGTGTCTTATTAGTATTGCTAATCTGCCTTTTTATTACTATAAATGTTTTTATCAGTATTTATATGGAATGAGTTATTTTAGTGGAGTAAGCAAACTCTTCCCACAGGCAGTGTTTCCCAAAAGAAAAGCAGTCTTTTCATGACCTTAGTTTTCAGAACCAGCGTTTGCCGACATTGTAAATAGATTTACTGAGGCATGTAAAACATCTAGTTTGCAAACTTCTATATTTAACCCAGACATATTTAGAAGTGCTTTGAAGTTACAGCTCTGCTCATAGATTGGGGATTAGATGTGACACGTTATTCTCAGATCAAATCATAACCGTGGTCATATAGGGTGATGCATCGTATGCAGATTATTTTGGCTAGTGGGAGGAAATTCCTCACAAGACACCAATGGATACATGCTTAACCCCCCTCTATGCTGAAAGGGAAATCTGTGTAACTATTGCATCACTTGGAGGTAGCAGTAATAGGATTTTATACGGACTGACATGTTGCACAGTAAAAACATTATGGAGCACATCACATTAAATGTATGTTAGGTTTAAAACCTACTCTACTGTTCTTAAAATATTTTTATGACCTATAAATATTGTACATAAACACTCTATGTGAAAATGTTGATTTAATTCTGCTTGTAGCTAAACTACTTGTTACTCCTGGTTGGTGACTAAGTCAGATGACCGGATACAAACTCAGGTCTCCCAGGAGTGCAGCTTACCCAACATGAGAAGTCTTGGCTAGTAAGGCAGTGCATGTGCATCAGTGCACATCCAATTAAGACAATGTTTTTCAAATCCAGTTAAGCACATCTGTTAATGACAGCAAAATCCACTAAGAGCAGAGAGGGGGTATAATACAGAGTGACACTGAGGTTGACAGCTTTCACATATGTGGTGCTTCGTCAGGGACAATAAGCCCTCTATGTTGAACCCCTTATATAGTAACATAAATGGATATTACCTGCTTAATTAGCAATAGTGTGTGTCTTGCCCATCCATGAAGCCAAACCGCATGTGTCCACTTCCGGAATGCATCTGTGCTCCATAGATCGGAAGTACAGGAAGTGACACTGTGAGGCCTCCAGTTGGCAGTTGGAGTGCTCGCTAATAACTCTCTAAAGATAACGGCATTGGCCAAGACGAACTCCCCCTTTGCTAACCTACTAATTCTGTTACCACAACAAACAAAATAAATTCCCAGCAGACTTGCCAGCCTAATAAACTGCACTTCGGTCCCTATACTAAAGGCATTCACAATGGGTGCACACTTGAAACAAGGTAAGTAGAGGGCTAGTTTAGTAGAATCCATTATATATGATCACTCACCTACTTGAATTACTACGTCGGCTGTTTATGTAAATCAGGGAAGTATCAAGAATAGGGTGACAGCTGATATTAAAGGGATATCCTATCCAACTAATAGATGCCAAGAGACACATTGGCTAGCAAAGGGCATAAGACTAAGCTTGTGGGGTTGGGGGGGCAAAAAGGTACTTTCAATCTACTGATGGGTAACACACTTACCTTGAGGAGGCCACATCATGGATCTTCGTACTTATGACAAGAACACGCCCTCCCAGTTGAAATGCATCTTACATCACTTGTAAAAAATGCTAGAAATTACAATAAAATGAGGGAAAACCCCATTGGATCAATTTAATCTAGAAAACAAAATACAAGCAATTTAAAGAAACAGATGATTACCGGTACGTTCGTTTCCAAGTGACCCCGCTGCATCAAAAAAGAAATCCTATTTCTTTCCATATGAAGGATCTATATTTAGGTAATCGTAGCCGCCTATCACTGAACACTTTTTTTTTTTTTTTTTTTTTCAATTTCATTTAATCTTAAATGGGAAAAGCCTCCTAAATGGACCTGTCATGTTTTATAACTCGTGGACGCCCACCACCATTTCCCATACAGGATCTTCTCAAAAAATTAGCATATTGTGATAAAGTTCATTATTTTCTGTAATGTACTGATAAACATTAGACTTTCATATATTTTAGATTCATTACACACAACTGAAGTAGTTCCAGCCTTTTGTTTTTCTTATTGATGATTTTGGCATACAGCTCATGAAAACCCAAATTTCCTATCTCAAAATATTAGCATATTTCATCCGACCAATAAAAAGTGTTTTTAAAACAAAAAAAGTCAACCTTCAAATTGTTCAGTTATGCATTCAATACTTGGTCGGGAATCCTTTTGCAGAAATACTGCTTCAATGCAGCGTTGCATAGAGGCAATCAGCCTGTGGCACTGCTCAGGTGTTATGGAGGCCCAGGATGCTTCAATAGCGGCCTTAACCACTTGAGGACCCGCGGGCTTTACCCCCCTTAAGGACCAGACCTTTTTTCCATTCAGACCACTGCAGCTTTCACGGTTTATTGCTTGCTCATACAACCTACCACCTAAATGAATTTTGGCTCCTTGTCACTAATAAAGCTTTCTTTTGGTGCTATTTGATTGCTGCTGCGATTTTTACTTTTTATTATATTAAAGAGGAACTGTAACGAAAAAACGGCCCCTGGGGGGTACTCACCTCGGGTGGGGGAAGCCTCAGGATCCTAATGAGGCTTCCCACGCCGTCCTGCGTCCATCGGGGGTCTCGCTGTAGCCCTCCGTACAGCGATGACGTAATATTTACCTTTGCAGGCTCCTGCGCAGGCGTTCTGGCTGCTTTCGCTCCGAAGGAGGCGGAAATACCCGATCGCCGTCGGGTCCGCTCTACTGCGCAGGCGCAAGTCTCCGGCGCCTGCGCAGTAGAGCGGACCCGACTGAGATCGGGTATTTCCGCCTCCTTCGGAACGAAAGCAGCCACAGCGCCCCCGCTGGAGCCTGCAAAGGTAAATATTGAATTGAACAGTCGGCACAGTCGCCGGCTGTTCGGAGGGCTGCAGCGAGACCTCCGTGGGACAGAGGACGGCGTGGGAAGCCTCATTAGGATCCTGAGGCTTCCCCCACCCGAGGTGAGTACCCCCCAGGGGATCTTTTTGTTGTTACAGAGTCTCTTTAATCAACAAAGATTATCAACAAACCCCACAAGTGACCCCATTTTAGAAAGAAGACACCCCAAGGTATTCCGTTAGGTGTATGGCGAGTGCATAGAATTTTTTTTTGTCACAAGTTAGTGAAAAGTGACACTTAGCGGAAATTGATTTTTGTTTTTTTTCACAAACTTTTGACAAAAAAATAAAATCTTCTATGAACTCGTCATACACCTAACAGAATACCTTGGGGTGTGTTTTTTCTAAAATGGGGTCACTTGTGGGGTTCCTATACCGCCCTAGCATTTTACGGGCCCAAAACCGTGAGTAGTCTGGAAACCAACTGTCTCAAAATGACTGTTCAGGGGTATAAGCATCTGCAAATTTTGATGACAGGTGGTCTATGAGGGGGCAAATTTTGTGGAACCGGTCATAAGCAGGCTGGCCTTTTGGATGACAGGTTGTATTGGGCCTGATCTGATGGATAGGAGTGCTAGGGGGATGACAGGAGGTGATTGATGGGTGTCTCAGGGGGTAGTTAGAGGGGAAAATAGATGCAATCAATGCACTGGGGAGGTGAGCGGAAGTGGGTCTGAGGAGGATCTGAGGGTTTGGCCGAGTGATCAGGAGCCCACACGGGGCAAATTAGGGCCTGATCTGATGGGTAGGTGTGCTAGGGGGTGACAGGAGGTGATTGATGGGTGTCTCAAGGTGTGATTAGAGGGGGGAATAGATGCAAGCAATGTACTGGCGAGGTGATCAGGGCTGGGGTCTGAGGGCGTTCTGAGGGTGTGGGCGGGTGATTGAGTGCCCTAGGGGCAGATAGGGGTCTAATCTGATGGGTAGCAGTGACGGGGTGATTGATGGGTAATTAGTGGGTGTTTAGAGTAGAGAACAGATGTAAACCATGCACTTGGGAGGTGATCTGACGTCGGATCTGCGGGCGATCTATTGGTGTGGGTGGGTGATCAGATTGCCCGCAAGGGGCAGGTTAGGGTCTGATTGATGGGTGGCAGTGACAGGGGGGATATGGATGGGTGGCAGTGATGGGGTGATTGATGGGTGATTGACAGGTGATCAGTGGGTTATTACAGGGAAGAACAGATGTATATAATGCACTGGCGAATTCATAAGGGGGGGTCTGAGGGCAATCTGAGCGTGTAGGCGGGGTGATTGGGTGCCCGCAAGGGGCAGATTAGGGTCTGATCTGATGGGTAACAGTGACAGGTGGTGATAGGGGCCGATTGATGGGTAATTAGTGGGTGTTTAGGGTAGAGAACAGATGTAAACACTGCACTTGGGAGGTGATCTGACGTCGGATCTGCGGGCGATCTATTGGTGTGGGTGGGTGATCAGATTGCCCGCAAGGGGCAGGTTAGGGGCTGATTGATGGGTGGCAGTGACAGGGGGTGATTGATGGGTGTTTGACGGTGATTGACAGGTGATCAGGGGGGATAGATGCATACAGTACACAGGGGGGTAGGTCTGGGGGGGTCTGGGGAGAATCTAAGGGGTGGGGGGGTGATCAGGAGGGAGCAGGGGGCAGTTTAGGGCATAAAAAAAATAGCGTTTACAGATAGACAGGGAGTGTTTAATGGGTGATTAGGGGGATGATTGGGTGCAAACAGTGGTCTGGGGGGTGGGCAGGGGGGGTGGGGGGTCTGAGGGGTGCTGTGGGCAATCAGGGGGCAGGGGGGGGGGAAATCAGTGTGCTTGGATGCAGACTAGGGTGGCTGCAGCCTGCCCTGGTGGTCCCTCGGACACTGGGACCACCAGGGCAGGAGGCAGCGTGTATAATACACTTTGTATACATTACAAAGTGTATTATACACTTTGTATGCGGCGATCCGGGTGCTAGTAACCCGCTGGCACTTCCGAACGGGCGGCGGGTGACAGCGCGAGGGGGGCGGAGCCAGTCGCCGGTGGCTGATCGCGTCACGAATGATGCGATCGCTCCGCCCATGCCCGTACAAGAACCGCCGCCTCTGTGCATGCGGCGGTCTTTGCGGGATCCACTTGCCGGCCGCCTCTGTGCAGTGGGCGGTCGGCAAGTGGTTAAGCTCATCCAGAGTGTTGGGTCTTGAGTCTCTCAACTTTCTCTTCACAATATCCCACATATTCTCTATGGGGTTCAGGTCAGGAGAGTTGGCAGGCCAATTGAGCACAGTGATAACATGGTCAGTAAACTATTTACCAGTGGTTTTGGCACTGTGAGCAGGTGGCAGGTCCTGCTGAGAAATGAAATCTTCGTCTCCATAAAGCTTTTCAGCAGATGGAAGCATGAACCCACTTTTGAACCAGAAACAGCTGCAGAAGCGCCTGACCTGGGCTACAGAGAAGCAGCACTGGACTGTTGCTCAGTGGTCCAAAGTACTTTTTTCGGATGAAAGCAACTTTTACATGTCATTCGGAAATCAAGGTGCCAGAGTCTGGAGGAAGACTGGGGAGAGGGAAATGCCAAAATGCCTGATGTCCAGTGTCAAGTACCCACAGTCGGTGATGGTCTGGGGTGCCATGTCAGCTGCTGGTGTTGGTCCACTGTGTTTTATCAAGGGCAGGGTCAATGCAGCTAGCTATCAGATTTTGGAGCACTTTATTCTTCCATCTGCTGAAAAGCTTTATGGAGCTGATTTCATTTTTCAGCACGACCTGGCACCTGCTCACAGTGTCAAAACCACTGGTAAATGGCTTACTGACCATGGTATTACTGTGCTCAATTGGCCTGCCGACTCTCCTGACCTGAACCCCATAGAGAATCTGTGGGATATTGTGAAGAGAAAGTGGAGAGACGCAAGACCCAACACTCTGGATGAGCTTAAGGCCGCTATCGAAGCATCCTGGGCCTCCATAACACCTGAGCAGTGCCACAGCCGCATGGCTGCCTCCATGCCACGCCGCATTGAAGCAGTCATTTCTGCAAAAGGATTCCCGACCAAGTATTGAATGCATAACTGAACATAATTATTTGAAGGTTGACTTTTTTTTTGTTTCAAAAACACTTTTCTTTTATTGGTAGGCTGAAATGTGCTAATTTTTTGATAGGACATTTGGGTTTTCATGAGCTGTATGCCAAAATCATCAATAAGAAATACAATAAAAGGCTTGAACTACTTCAGTTGTGTGTAATGAATCTAAAATAAATGAGTCTGTTTATCAGTACATTACAGAAAATAATGAACTTTATCACAATATGCTAATTTTTTGAGAAGAGCCTGTAGCTGTGCCGTGTTCCTAATAACCATCTTTCATAGTCTTTCATCATGCTGGGCTCATTGTCCTGACAAAGCACCACTTATGTAGGTACGAAACAGCAGTCAACCTCTGTCATCCTGTACTCTACCTCTTTCTGCTCTTATTGGATGGGGGTCGTTGACAGCTGTCGTCATAATGGGGTTTGAATAAAGATTACCTTTTCATTGAAGGTTTGCTGCAACTCTGCCTTACTAGCCATAATGGCGCTCATGCATGGTACAATTTTTAAAAAAAATTCCAATTCATTGATTTAATTCGATTATTCCGTTAGATCACATATAAAGATTTTTTTCCAACATGTCCGATCAGATTTTTATTGAAAAAAAGGATAATCCTTCACTTTTTCTTCATTAAAAGATTTTTGACTTTCATTATAATTGATCGTTATAGTCTAATAAACAGGAAAATTTAACCATATATGGGCACCATTATTCTAGCCTTATGGCTAAGCTCTAGAATAAGCCAAATAAAGAAATGCTTAAAATCTGAACTTCTGGTTTTCCAAGATTTCGTATTGCTTTCCTTTTATAAATCAGCCCAGATCATCAGGCCAGGTTACAGGACCTTCACGAAGTCTAAGTTTATACTGAATGCAGTGTCAGTGTCTCCATTACCTCACAGATTCCAGGAATTTTTAATGCAATGGTAACCTAAAAGTTGTGCGCTAAAAATGCCGATGCAGTGCATTGTGAAAACCAAGCCTAACAGAAGTTTTACCTTACATGAGGCACTTTGTAGAGCTATGTAGGTCAGGAGGGATCTTAAGCCTACCATATCTCTATTAGGACATTGTAGAATAATTGTGGCCTGCACACAATGCTCTATCAATTTTGGGCAATGTGATACAACATTCCGCAGCCAAGCACCGAAGGAAAGGTGTGCAGCTGGCAGAGCTTTAGGCTGGTTTTGCACTTGGTGGTATGCGGTGTGAGTATCGCACCACGGTGCAGCGGCGGTCATATACACAGTGCCACCCCCCCGCTCAGTGACGTTCTTCCTGTTGGGCAAGAAGTATATCACTGGGATTCCCATAGGCCCACCCATGCGTGTGACATCGCATTGCCATGGTCTACTTACTCTGTCGCCTATTGACTTGCATTGCTGTGTAATCCTTGCGGTAGACATGGATCATGTAGCAGGAGGAGCGTTCTACACATGCGCAGATTTTCCCGTACTGCGCATGCACAGAGCGCTCACATCCATGGGAGCGAAATTGGGAGACCCATGGACTAGGGTTGTGAATAGATGAGGGGCAATGCGGGTGACAGGAACGTGGCACGGGATGGCTGCAGGGGGCTGTTAGGAGCCCCAGGTAAGTTGAACGTTTTTTTTTTTTGTGGTTTGTTTTAGGTTCCTTTTAAGAATAAACCTAGTTCGTGTTTTAACAGTGTTAAATCTGTAATATGAATTTCATTCATCCATAAAAAAAAAACTTGTAGCAGAAAAGTCAATGTGGCTTTTGCACTGACTTGCAGAAGGCATTGGCCACCTTGGCGTTTTATCAACATCGCCAGGGTGGCCGCGCAGCACCATTTTTTTTTTATTTTTTTTTAATCCTGTAGCTAACCTAGGGCTAGCTACATGATTCCCCCCTCCCTGCGGCGTCCCTCACTACCCTTCAATCGCCACACGCATTAGCCCGTCCTGAAATCCCGTTCTGAACGGTATTTCCTTTAGGGCTTCCCCCGTCGCCATGTCAACGATCGTGATGACGTCATCGTCGTGACGTCCAGAGTCCCGATCCACCCTGCAGCGCTGCCTGGCACTGATTGGCCAGGCTGCGCACGGGGTATGCGGGGGGGTCTCCTTTTGCGTTGGGTAGCGGCGGATCGGCGGCAATCGAATACCTAGCTGCGTGATTTAAAAAAAAATTGGCAAAATCGGCCCAGCGGGGCCTGAGCGGCGCCCTCCGGCGGTAATGGACGAGCTGAGCTTGTTCATACCGCTAAGGAGGTTAACTCTTCCTTCATTAAATACTATGGAAGTGTCTTCTATTTTAACCCCTTCTGTACCGGCAGTCTTTGGTTCCTTAAGAACCAGAGACTGCTGGTAGTGTAAAACGCCGCCTCCCGATGAATCGCCACACTCGACGGTCACGACGGTGTCCGATCGCTGCAGGCACCTCTCTGCTGTCCCTATGACTGCAGAGTGCTGTCAGTTGGTCAGTAGCCGTTATCATTGGCTCCTGACACTGCCCATCAGTGTGAGCCAATGTGATTAGCTCTTCGTGATCACACGGTCAGGAGCCAATGAAATCTGCTCCTGACCTGCTCACAGAGCCCTGACGTCTTAGAAGGCAGAGCGAGCAAATGGCGTGGAAAGAACAGCGAGTTCGGCGTAGTGGCGGGGAAGCAGAATACTGAAGCGGTAGAATCTATGTCCCATCAGAGCCGCAGCACAACCTGCTGGACATAGATTTATACTGCTTCGTAATCCGTTAATGTTGCCCCTTTAACGAGAGATTTTTTTTTTAGTCTTGAAATAAACTCTTCAATCTCAACAGGTGAATGGCAGTCTAGTCACCTCAGGTATGTGTTGCACGTTTTTTCTAAAGTTCACCTGGCCTGAGGCTTTAGGTCAGGTATCCTATAAAGTCATTTGGCAGGCTGTCCTCTTGATCCTTTGGCTGCATTAGTGTCTGAATAAAACACCTGCAGCAAGCTTACATCCATTAGCCACAATATCATCTGTATACTGTCAGTTATTCAGAATACTTGCCCAGCCTTCATTAGTCACCTGAGGTTTGAGTATTGCAAATTTATTTTTATCAAAATGCTGTTGCGGGGCTTTACTTGTAGCATTGCACCTGCGATATACATATAAACCTAACACCACACTCTACTTACAGGAAACTGTACTGCTGTAATAACCCATGAACAAAGTACAATCATTGTAAAAACATAACAATTGATACGGTGCACCAAAACCTGGCAATGGCAACTACAATGTCAGAGGTGCAAGAAGGGGATGGGGAACAGTTTAATGATTACCACTATTCAAAGTATCTATAGAAGTGATTATGAGCACAGGACCAATAGAGAGCTAATACTGTACTTGAGGGAGGTCCCTTCGGGGCCCCAATGTGGTTGCTACCTCTGCACCTTGTTGCTACGCTTCTGCTGCCATGTCTATTTCCTTTTAAACAATACCAATTGCCTGGCAGCCCTGCTGGTCTGTGGTGCTGCAGTAGTGTCTGAATCATGGCCGGATTTCCGGCTAGGCCACATAGGCCATGGCCTAGGGCACCAGAAAGCCAGGAGCGGGCTGCAGGCTGGCACACTCATGCAGTCAACTTGCCAACATGTGAACTGCAGCAGTTGGGCAAGTATCTGGAACTCAGGGAGTGAAGGAGTAGCAAACATGGGCAGCTTATTGTTTGTGACCTGAACTGTCACTCATCACTTTTTGATTCCAACTCCACCCTCCACCAGCTCCAACCTATCAGAGCGGAAAGTATCGCTTTGGCCCGTAAATGGAATCAAAATTATTCACCATTCCAATCATTTCAGACCATTCCGGTCCACAAAACAGACTGATAAAACAATTGACAATTGGTCATTTGTAGTCGATTGGCACCATCAACACTGTTCAATCCAATCAATGAGAAGGTTGATTGTTCAGTTAAATGACATAGTTAATGGGCATCTTTAAAAACCTTAATTGCTGGCACCAATAAAAGTGTGTATGTGGTAGGGCGCTAGCAGTTTGTCAGGGGGCGGCTGGTGATGGTGGCCTTGGGCGGCAAAAAGTATAAATCCGGCCCTGGTCTGAATAACACCAGAAACAAGTATGCAGCTAAACTTGTTAGATCTGACTAATGTCAGAAACACCTGATCTGCTGCATGCTTGTTACAGGGTCTATGGCTGAAAGTATTTGAGGCAGAGGATCAGCGGGACAGCAAGGCAACTGGTATTGCTTAACCTCCCTGGCGGTAAGCCCGTGCTGAGCACGGGCTATGCCGCCGGGAGGCACCGCTCAGGCCCCGCTGGGCCGATTTGCATAATTTTTTTTTTGCTACACGCAGCTAGCACTTTGCTAGCTGCGTGTAGCATCTGATCGCCGCCGCTACCCGCCGATCCGCCGCAATTCCTCTCGCCGCGGCCGCCGCCCCCCCAGACCCCGTGCGCTGCCTGGCCAATCAGTGCCAGGCAGCGCTATGGGGCAGATCGGAGTCCCCTCTGACGTCACGACGTCGATGACGTCATCCCGCCCGTCGCCATGGCGACGGGGGAAGCCCTCCAGGAGATCCCGTTCTTTGAACAGGATCTCCTGATCTCCGATCGCCGGAGGCGATCGGAGGGGCTGGGGGGATGCCGCTGAGCAGCGGCTATCATGTAGCGAGACTTTGTCTCGCTACATGAAAAAAAAAAAAAAAAAATTAAAAAAAAAGATTTGCTGCCCCCTGGCGGATTTTTTGCAAACCGCCAGGGGGGTTAAAGCGGACCCAAACCAAACATTTTTTGTAATTCAAAATATTTAGCTGCCCCACTCTGACATATACAAATATAAATAAACACTCCTTCAAGCCTGAGTATTTCAGTGCATGCTTTTCACCCTCCTCTTTGCGTAACTAGGGTTATATAGGTGGCAGCCATTAGCAATTCCTCCTTTGCTGGACACCATCTACTCCACCAGTTTGCCGGATTTGCCGGCAATGTGAAAGGAAGGGGAGGGGTTTCTCCAATAAATGTAAAATATTTTATATTTGTCATCATGCAGCTGAAAAAAGGCTGCTATTATAATTTAGAAAATAGATTTTATTTCTGAAATCTTGTATTTTTAATTTGGGTCCACTTTAAAAGGAAATAAATTTCAGCCTCCATATAACTCAGTTGTCCTTTTAAGTCGCACCTGATTTACCCACGCACTGGCTTCATATAGAAGTGAGAGAAGGGGAACTCCAAGCCTTTTTGGCCTATAAAACAAGTTTTGTATCCACTACTTTGTTTCCATACATTAACATACACTCCTTAACAATTTAACCTGATTGCTGTTTTTCTTGTTCTATTTTAAGTTAAGTTTGTCTTTAAGGTCAAATTTTCCAGGGTGTAAATGATAAAAATATATCTTATTGAATAATTTGGAAAATGGCATGCTTCATTTTTATGCCAGCAGCTTCATTTTTTTTTTCCTGATTCTGAACTTCTATGATGAAGGCGTCCGATATGGGTGAGAAACAGAACTAGTTTGAAATATGCAGTTTGTGCAGTAAACTAGAAGCATATGTTATAAACCATGTCAAATGACTAATTCACTTTGAAACATTTTGGTTTCTGTCACCTTTAAGGTAGTTCTTACAGAACGGTCTTCATGTTTTTTGATTACATGTGAGGCCTTGGTTTCGAAAAAGCATTTGACATACTTTAAGCAAATCTAGCTATGCACCACAGAATGAAAAGGTACAAGGACTAATTAGGAATGTTTTAAAATCCGAAGCTTGCACCTGTATTTGTTGTATTACCCGGTTGCCGAAGTAACAAAACAAGTAGGAATAAGTCAGACTTGTCTGACACATACTGTACATGCTGACTGACAAGCAGGGAGTACTGGAACTTGAGCTCTAGCAGTATGTTTTTCCACTGCTTGACTTTTTTATTTAGGGGTTTTGCTTTAAATTTTGATTCAATTAAGTTTCAGGTTAATGAAGATTGTTAAATTTGAAATCATACTTGTTAACTTGTAAGATACTGTGAAGAAGTTTTAGGCTGACTTGTACCACTGCTGTGAACGAAAAGTAGGTGTTAATTTTATTTTTATTAATGCATGCAGTAACAAAACCAATCCATATTTGATGTAATCTCCTTCAAAACTGCATCAGTTCTAGGTACACTTGAACACAATTTGAGCTGTTTTTCTGAGATGTCTGGAACAATCTGCACCTTCTAATAGATGTTGTGGATGTGGGCTTTCTTATGCTAGGTACACACCATACAATTTTCTGTTAGATTTACCTGCCAGATAATTTCCAACATGTTGGAAACTATCGAACATCTGCCTAGCAATTAGGCATTGTTCTACTCAGCAGGAGATAACCAGAAGACAATGCACCAGAGTAAATGACCACTCACTACAGAAAATCTAACAGAAAATTGTATGGTGTGAACTAGGCATTATGCTGGGAATACATGAGTCGATCCGGCAGCTCGATTAGCTGCCGGATCGACTCCCGCCGCGTCCCCGCTGCCGTCCAGATCGATTCCTGCTCGTCCCCGCGGGCGCTTCCTTATCTTCTGCTTGATTCCGCGCTATTGTCCGCCCGCGGGTATCGAGTGGGGAATCGATCTGGCGGGTCATTGGACCTGTCGGAAATTATCAGTCGAGCCATCAGCGGCTCTATTGATAAGGGCACATCGACCCGCGTATGCCTAGCATTAGATCCTTCTGTCCATGTAATCGCTCACAGGCAATGTTTAGATAAACCCTCTGTACAACTGTTTGCAGAAATGTAGCCTCAAACTTGCAAAAACCTCCGTGATCTACTGTTGCCTGCATAAGCTCATTGTGTTGCACTCCAGCTTTTCAGTGTACAAATTGCCTTCTGCTACAGTTAGTTAAAAAATGTTATTGGTTTTTCCAGAACACCTATTTTTATGCACCTCAGTTCTTATGTTGTTGGGCATAGTGAGTGGTTTGGCCTTGCCTCTACATCAGACATGTGGCTTTTTTGTTAGTTATTTTATACAAACCTGAATAGGGATGAGTGGTTATCTATACCAAAGGTCATCTAAAGAAAAGTAGATACCGGGAGCCCAATGATTTAGTATTGTCTGGTGGGCTTCAATGACTCACAACAACCATATAATGGATGCCGGAAAATAAGTGTCCCTGCTCGGGCTCGACCAGTGTTGCTTGTATTTATTTAGCACAGTATAATGGCCCATACTCACGGGCTACAAATGTCGCCTCAACACGCGGCGCGCACGTGTTGCAGCGACAGGTCGCCCGTGAGTATGTGGCGTTGCACGGGCGCACCCCGAACTGTCGCTCGTCGCTGATGTCGCCGGGTGATTGAACCGCTCAATCGCCTGGCAACAGTCGCCGCCGCAACTCCGCCGCAACTGTCGCTAGTCTGCGTGAGTACGCGGACTAGCGACAGCAACAAGATAAGTAATACATTGGGCTTCCGGCGGGGGGGAGGAGCAACAGCGACAGCTTCCGCCGCATCAGTTGCCAGGTCCCTCCGCCGTGTGTATGCGGAGGGACCTGGCGACGAGCTGTTGCCGGCCTGTCGCGCACACGCTAACGTGTGCTGGCGACAGGCCAAAAAGTTGCCCGTGAGTATGGGCCATTAGGACTCTAACCCACAAGCAGCCTTTTCTTAGCGCTGGTGATTTGAAAAAGATCTTGCTAATGCAATGTTATCGGGGATTTTTATAAAATCGCATCACTCAAGTGGGATCACAACCATAGCATTACATTAGCAAGAGCTTTTCAAATCACAAAGTGCTCACAAAAGAGCTTCTAGTAGGTTCCAGGCCTAAGACCTAAAACACTCTCCTGGACAGTCTTTTCTATTAGTAAGCGGATGTACCTGAATCCCTCTGGCTTCTGCCAGTACTGAGCTAATGATTCTGATAGCCCCCTCCAGGCTGATGGCTCCCTCAGTCGTCCTGTGCCACCTGGATCCTCCACAATTTGGCATGTAAAGTCCTTCGGTCCGCGGTGTACTGCCCCGCCATCGCGCTCCCAACACTGGGAGGGTTATTCGCAGTATGCTCTTGGCCATGCACCTGTGACAACTGGTCCCAACTGAAAGACTCAAGGCCAAATTGTGGATGATCCAGGCGGCGAGGGAGCGATCAGCCTGGCAGGGGCTGGAGGAAGCCCCAGGTAGGTAACTAGGATTTACTATCACTGGTCCCCAGAAGGTTAATAATAAACTGCCATTGAGCAAACAAAAAAGCATTCAATCACTTTGTAAATGTTGAAATATAAAAAAAACCATGGGATATCTCAAACAAAAAAAAATAGGAGTAGGAGGATTAATACAGTTTACCTCATTAGTTTATTTTCACTTCTGATTCATTTTGAGCATCAAAAGAAGTGTCCTCCCGCATACATTACCTGTTCTGGCCGGCGCGAGTCCCCTGGTCCCAGCTGTCTTCTTCTCCGCTCCGGGCTCCAGACCGTTCCTGCAGCTACTGAACTTCCTGTCCAGGGGAAGTTTAAACAGTAGAGGGCGCTCTACTGTTTAAACTTCCTGCCGGGACAGGAAGTTCTGTGTAGTTGCAGCCGGTCCGGAACCCAGCGCGAAAGAAGACAGTGAGGACCAGGGGACTCGCGCCGGCCGGAACAGGTAATGTATACCCGCCAGCAATTGAGAGAAATATTCCGCACGGACGGATCGACGGGAACGATCGATTTCGGAAGGAAATAGATCGTTCTGTCAGCGGTGTGCGCGGCAATTCCATAGCCGATTTGATCACTGTGATGGAATCAGCCATATATCGGCGGGAAAATCGTTAGGTGTATGGGCCCCTTAAGGCAAAACACGAGGATGGGCTAACCGGTAAATCAAATGAAGCCTTAGGCATCTTCTCTTAAAATAAGTCACTGTTAAACCATGACTTGAGTCACTATCCACTATAAACTGATTTTCTTAGTATATAACTTCAGTAGATTGTGCCATGCTACATCCCAAAGTGATTCACATACACAACTGCATTGGGCTGCCACAGAGTTTGTCAAAATTGTGTCCATGGTTTTGGGAAGTTCTAATCTGTAAATCCTTAAAGTGAACCCAAGGTGAAAATAAACTATTACACAATTGTACAATTATATTGATCCTCCTGCTCCTTAAAATGTTTTTTTTTTCTAGATGTCCCATGGTTTTATTTTGTTTAAACATTTACAAAGTGGATTGAATGCCTTGTCTCAGTACAGTATCAGCCTATGAAGTGTCCCTAAATGAAAATACATGAACAATTGACCTTACTACTTCCCCCCCCCCCCCAGTAGCACTATTGTTATACAGGGGGGAGTAGAAGACAGCCCACATGGCTTTGTAGATTGTACTCCAGATTGGCCTCAAATCTTGCCTATCCGAGTATGCATCCCATTGTGGATATACTCGTTGGTGCCAGTCACAATCGCATCTAGAATTGGCATTGCAACATAAGTATTGAGCTTAACCTTCAAATTCAATCTGGGTCTTCCCACATATCCATGGATCTGCAACTGTCACATTTTTTGTTTGAGGTTATCTGTCACCCAGTAGTTGTCTTGATATTCCATCCTAAAACGTTTGTATTTGTGTTTACAGTGGAGGGTGGTTTTGGGCCCACTACTCTCTAAATCCTTACCCACCACATAGGCAAACGCAGGGTGGATTACAGCTGCCCAGAATACCCCCCCCCCCCCCCCACTCAGACCAGGGCCGATGCAGTGTCTGGAGATGGACACAGGTTGAGACACCAGAATATCTGCAGGCATCCTGCAGCTCACAGCACTGCCCCCTTTCTTTCCCTGCTACAGTTGACTTTGGATGGAGCAGCAGCGTGTGTACAGAGCATGAGCAGCTCTGGGAAATTTGCACAGCCCTGTGCCCATGCTGGGTGAATGCTTCACTTTCCTTCATTAGCCATGTTGGCTGTCCTCCTTATTTGTATCCAAACTGTTCCTGATCGAACCCGTTGTCGATTAGGAGCAGAATGAACATTTAGGAAATGTCAGAACCTTTCAGTCAGGCGGGAAATTGCAGCGTGTACCCAGCATGATGTCTACCATATTCTACTGTATTGATCGTGGCTGAGGGAGACCTTTCAGGAATCACCCCCCCCCCCTTGAAAATCCTGTGTTTGCCCCTGCTCCATTCAGTTCTGTACTTTGCCATGATGAGCCAAATATTCTGAAATCACTGTATATAAGTTAAAGTAAATGGCTCTGTAAAATTAAGTTTGTATGTCTGCTGTACGCAAAGGTTGTAGGTAATATTGTAGTTTTGGAAACATGACTGGCCTACAAGGGGGAAAAATAATTTGTAGCAGAATTTACTCACTGTACTGGTGATGCATGAATTTAACTCCCTTTCGTACAGTGAGTGGTCTCCCAGTTATTTGGTCTAAAGGCACATTGGGATGCAGCACAGGGTGTTTTATTTCTTGTGAATGAATACACAAAACTTGGTGGTTTAAAATTGACACATGGAAGACCTTTCATTTATTTTTTTAATATAGAAATGCAGTTTTCACATGTGGATGACTGTTGACCTTTTATTTCCGATGTGCTTTTGATGTAAACTTTTGACTTTGATATGCATTGTCAATTCTTTTGTAGCCCTTAAAACACTTCCCAGTTTAAGTACTCTGCCCTTGTGTATACCTATGCTTTTTTATAGTAGTCTAAGACAGTGTTTCTCAACATTTTATTGGTATGTACCCCCTTTAAAGAGACACTAAAGCGAAAAAAAATATGATATAATGAATTGGTTGTGTACTATGAATAATTATTAGAAGATTAGCAGCAAAGAAAATATTCTCATATTTGTATTTTCAGGTATATAGTGTGTTTTCTAACATTGCATCATTCTCTAATATGTGCAGATTACACAACACACTGCATTCAAAATGATTCTTTCAGAGCAGTCTGTGAACTAATGACCTCTCCTCTGGCAGATAAAAAAAAAACTGTTCACTTACAGTTGAGATAAGTCAGAAGACAGCCCTCTCCACGACTTTGAAAGTCGTAGAGATTAATGGCTTTTTTGCACAGAGATAACTGGAGTTTCTTAACTCTTCTTGTACTGGAAACAATTACACTGATGTATCTGATCTTAATGTTTTATTTCTTAGCTGTGCTACACATACAAATCCTAATATCATAATTTTTTTTTCGCTTCAGTGTCTCTTTAAAACCTTGTACTTGCCAAGTACCCCGTAGCATAGTAAACATTATCTTAAGTACCCCTTGACAAATATATATTTAATCATAGTACATAATAATTGGTTATAAACAATTTCCAAGCATTTACTATTGCTTTTAAATAGCTAAAATACTAATTTTGTGTAGTTTATATAGGATTTATCATGTTCTAAAACTTTTTTTTGTTCTTGGTTAAGTATATCAAGTTTGAGTACCCCCTGGAACCATCAGAAGTACCCCCTGGGGTACGTGTACCACATGTTGAGAACTAATGGCCCATACTCACGGGCTACAATTGTCGCCGCAACACGCGGCGCGCGTGTTGCGGCGACAGGTCGCCCATGAGTATGAGGCACAACACGGGCACGCACCCCGAACCGTCGCTCGTCGCTGCTGTCGCCAGGCGATTGGCGCGGTCAATCGCCCGGCGACAGTTGCCGCCGCAACTGTCGTTAGTCCGCGTGAGTATTCAGACTAGCGACAGCAACCAGCAGGGAATACCCTGAGCTTCCGGCGGGGGGAGGAACATCAGCGACAGCTTCCTTCGCGTCAGTTGCCAGGTCTCTCCGCTGTGTGTATGCGGAGGGACCTGGCGACGAGCTGTCGCCGGCCTGTCGCGCACACGCTCCTGTGTGCTAGCGACAGGCCAGAAATGTTGCCCGTGAGTATGGGCCATTAGACACCTTTTTTTTCTTCTTTTTTAAGGGATCGTTTGCTGCTGCTGTTTATGTACAAGTGTTTAATTCTGCTACTGGTCTGCAGTAGATGTAAACTTCGGAGATAAAATGCCAGGGGATTTAAAAATAACAAAAATAAAATAAAAAAAATAAAAAATTTGGTGTAGGAGTGAGGCCTGTTCATAGCCACTTTTCTGGTCTGTGTTGGTCATAGGTGTGAAGATTTTTAAATGTTTCCCTTCTATGTAATAAAGGAATAACTGCCTCCTAAATATGGTTTATTGACTTCCTAGTTTTTTCCATGACCTTACATCACTGTCATTTTCTCACCTAAAAAGTGTGAGTCTTATCTGCTCTGGTTCTTTAAGCATGTGTGCAGATTCACACCACTTTGTCATATGGTCCTCAAAATATCAAAGCTGCTAAGCAACTAGAACTTTTTTAGTGACTCTAGTGCACCTAAGCTTAAAGTAGGAAGTCTGTATTTATAGACATGGCTTCAGAAATGGCACTTGCTAAAAATTGAAAGTACGATTTGTAAATCTTGATATTTTTTTCTAACATCACAAATACGACTAAAGAGGACCAAAAACTGTTTCTTAAAGAGACACTGAAGCGAAAAAAATGATATGATTTGTATGTGTAGCACAGCTAAGAAATAAAACATTAAGATCAGATACATCAGTGTAATTGTTTCCAGTACAGGAAGAGTTGAGAAACTCCAGTTGTTATCTCTATGCAAAAAAGCCATTAAACTCTCCGACTAAGTTAGTCGTGGAGAGGGCTGTTATCTGACTTTTATTATCTCAACTGTTCCTGGACTATTTACTTTTCCTCTGCTAGAGGAGAGGTCATTACTTCACAGACTGCTCTGAAAGACTCATTTTGAATGCTGAGTGTTGTGTAATCTGCACATATTATAGAATGATGCAATGTTAGAAAAAACACTATATACCTGAAAATAAAAGTATGAGAATATTTTCTTTGCTGCTAATCTTCTAGTAATTATTCATAGTACACAACCAATTCACTATATCATATTTTTTTTTTTTCGCTTCAGTGTCTCCTTAAAGAGAACCTGTACTGAGTAAAAATATTTAAAATAAACACATGAGGTAACTTCAAATGAACATTGCATAGTTACCTTGCCATCAGTTCCTCTCAGAAGCTCACCATTTTCTTCTGACAATAATCCCTTCCAGTTCTGACAATATTTTGTCAGATCTGAAATATATCAGTTGCTGTCAGTAAAATATCAGTTGCTGTCAGTTATAGCTGAGTACAACTGATGTACCAGGTAATGTCTGTTTCCCTATGGCTCAAGTGGGCGATGTTACAGTTTAACTGTGTGCTGACCAGAAAGCTGTTATGGGTAATGGCCATTTTCAAAATGGAGGATGGAAAATTACCTTGATCACAGTGAACAGGACGCGGGACAGGAGAAAGACACAGAGGAGTGGACTACATGGAAGGCCAGTATGACTTGTGTATGCTTATTTTGACTTTTAATTTTCAGTTCAGGTTTTCTTTAAGCTCCATGTGTTTTTGTTAAGGTGCCCATGCAGATTTACATTGCCATCCCATGGGCTCTATTCACAAAATTTTGATAAATGATCACCCAAGTGATAAAAATAACCTTTCACCACATTTGCAAGCAAAATAATCGCTCAGTTGTTCCTGATTAACTTAATTTCAATATTACTTTTCTTACCTTAATGTTTTTGCTCTTTGGGAGCTTAACAATATAACATAGATAAGGTGAAAACGGGTGAAAAAACGTTGACACATGCCGAATATGGCAAATGGATTAATCCCTCTGATCTGATTGAAAGTTCCTCCTAATACTTTACACGTTTTCAATAAAATTTTGCCATGAAATCTATTGAACCGCAGTGTTGCACTGTTTAATTAGATGCAATGCTATAGGCAGTTGATCTGCTGCCACTCCTCCACCACGTCTTATCGACTGAAATGTTCTGTCTAATATTTTTGGGATTGAAATCTAACTCAATTTGTGGTTAAAGAGAAAAAATATGCTATAGTTTCACTATAGATTTCCATCAGATTTGATCACTGATCAAATCTGCTGGCAAAATCGAATCAATGTGTGTATGGCCTGCTTTAGACATGGTAGCATGACGATAAGAAATCGTGACTCAGCTCACTATATGTGCACTTTGATGTAAATAAAGGGACATGCAAGTAGGTAATGCCCAGTTTCTTGCAGTGTATTCTCAGGTTTCAAGGTGTGCAAGTGCTGAGAATTTCTGGAATCCAATATGGCTTCCTCCATGTAAACATGACACCATGTAGAAAAGACTAACTCACAAAAGGAGAGGAGCAAAAAAGTAGTAATGTTTTCAGAGAACAGAAAATGTGCATGCAGAATGTCCCAACTCTATTACAAAATGCATAGTAATTGTACTTCACACATACAGGTCCAAAACTGAAAATATTGTATTCTGCATGGCTAAAAACTACAAATCCAAGAACTAGAAGTTAAACTCATAACCTAGAACACATGTTAAATGTGGCCTGCAGTGCCATCAAATGTTCCACAAGTGGTTACCCGCTTTGCATTGTTTGATCCACATTGCCACCCTCGTGTCTCACCCGCTCCATGCTCTCTTCCCATTTTCACATCTGATGAAGCTGCATCAGGTGATGGTTTGATGCACACCAGTTCTCTCTCCTCTCCTGGGGTAAGTAATGTGTCTGTCATACTGCTCTCTTCAGCATTCAGACTTTGATGTCCCTCTCACAGTCCTCATCATGGTGGGCAATGTTCCTGTCACAATAAGAGCACATGCTGCTGATGGGCTGCTTTCCTGTTGTTGCAGTTAGTGTGTGCATGATTGCTACCAGTGGATGCTATTAGTAAGGGCTCATTTCTATTATGCAGTGCACTGCATTGCACTTGATCCCCCGGGGACGGTGCTTACAATCCCATTCTTATTCATTATAATGAATAGGATCGTGGGCGCAATCGCCCCAACCATGCGCTGTGATTCATTGGTGAATCGCAGTGCTTGTATGGAAACCTCAGAGTGCAGTCTATGCCCTAAATTAACACTGTGCGTTAATCCACATTCAGTGTAAATTTATCATAGGAATATTATTGCATCCGTAGTAACGGACACTATATATGATAGGCTATCATCTATAGTGTCAGATAGATAGAGAGAGAGAGAGAGAGAGAGGCGTCAATTCACCAGAGAGGATTTACTAAGAGAAAAAAGGTAGGTAGTTTATCTCATGAGGTATTTTAACACTCTGGAGTCAATTCACCAGTGTGAGAGGACAGAGAGAAAAGTGTTCGATAGCCGGGGATAATGGAGAGATATGCATGAGGAAAGTGTGAGAAAGCAGAGAGTTAGGTAATCGGTATTAATGATTTCCACGGGATACTTTTCCTCTCTGTAAGCTTGAAAGTGAAGCATTGTGGGTAGGAGGCGGAAAACCACAAACTGCTCTGAAAAACGACACTTCACGCCACTGGGATGCGCTTAAAGGGAACCTAAACTGAGAAGGATTTGTATTTTTCCTTTTAAAATACCAGTTGCCTGATGCTCCTGCTGATCCAGTGTCTCTAATACTTTTAGTCACAGCCCCTGAAAAAGCAGGCAGATCAGGTGCTCTGACTGAAGTCAGACTGGATTAGCTGCTTGTTTCAGGTGTGCGATTTTAGCCACAATTGCAGGCAAAGAGATCAACAGGCCTGACAAGCAACTGGTATTGTTTAAAGGGAAACATCCCATATACATCCATATCCCTCTGTTAAGGTTTGGATTTGGGCAAAGTTGCACATGCCTGAAGCGTAATGCCGGTCACTGTAAGCCACCTGCACATGCGCAGTTAAGTATTTAGAGAACCACTTGTGCTTACAGCGACCAGCGTTATGACACGGGGACATGCACGTGCGTTTTCACCCAAAGTCGCAGATTACTGGAGCCACCAGCGGGACCAGGAGAAGGAAGAAGAGGGTACTGGAGGACTTCATGGGCTATAGTGGGCTGGAGGAAGCCCCAGATAAGTTAAAATTCCATTTGTAGTTACCACTGAGGGTCCCTTTAAGCAATTGTGTACAATAAATTGGTAATTACAAACGCATAAAGTTAAATTGACTGTATAGTATGTGTATATACACTCGCCAAAAGGATTATTAGGAACACCATACTAATACAGTGTTTGACCCCCTTTCGCCTTCAGAACGTGGCATTGATTCAACAAGGTGCTGAAAGCATTCTTTAGAAATGTTGGCCCACATTGATAAGATAGCATCTTGCAGTTGATGGAGATTTGTGGGATGCACATCCAGGGCACGAAGCTCCCATTCCATCACATCCCAAAGATGCTCTATTGGGTTGAGATCTGGTGACTGTGGTGGCCATTTTAGTACAGTGAACTCATTGCCATGTTCAAGAAACCAATATGAAATCAAGCTTTGTGACATGGTGCATTATCCTGCTGGAAGTAGCCATCAGAGGATGGGTACATGGTCATGAAGGGATAGACATGGTCAGAAACAATGCTCAGGTAGCCCGTGGCATTTTAAACGATGCCCAATTGGCACTAAGGGGCCTAAAGTGTGCCAAGAAAACATCTCCCACACCATTACACCACCACCAGCCTGCACAGTGGTAACAAGGCATGATGGATTAATGTTCTCATTCTGTTTATGCCAAATTCTGACTCTATCGAGACTCATCAGACCAGACAACATTTTTCCAGTCTTCAACTGTCCAATTTTGGTGAGCTCGTGCAAATTGTAACCTCTTTTTTCTATTTGTAGTGGAGATGAGTGGTACCCGGTGGGGGCTTTTGCTGTTGTAGCCCATCTGCCTCAAAGTTGTGCGTGTTGTGGCTTCACAAATGCTTTGCTGCATACTTCGGTTGTAACTTTGCTGCATACCTCGGTTGTTATTTCAGTCAACATTGCTCTTCTACTCTCAAAGTGAAAATTCAATACAAAGTTTATCAGGGACATATCCCTTAAAAACAATTAAAACACAATGCAATAAAATCCCTCACAAACACCTGCCTGTTAGCAGATTCCCTGCAGCATTTGATAACAATGATACCAAACAATACAATGATTACCGGGTAGGTCAATAATCCAAAGTGCTGTGTGCTATAAATAGTGCAAAAACTACCAAGAGTTGTAAACTGTAACAACATTGTGTTTTAATTGTTTTTAAGGGATATGTCCCTAATAAACTTTGTATTGAATTTTCACTTTATTTGAGAGTGTAAGTGCTTATTTCTATTACATATATCGCTTTGGCCTGACAGCTAAGCAACCAGTTTAAGGTGTCTTTTTGATTGATGTATATGGTGAATCACCTTATGGTTATACCATTGATTTGATTATCTTGCTCGAGTTTTGTTTTGCTTAACATTGCTCTTCTATCAGCTTGAAGCAGTTGGCCCATTCTCCTCTGACCTCTAGCGTCAACAAGGCATTTTCGCCCACAGCACTGCCGCATACTGGATGTTTTTCCCTTTTCACACTATTCTTTGTAAACCCTAAAAATGGTTGTGCGTGAAAATCCCAGTAAGTGAGCAGATTGTGAAATACTCAGACCGGCCCATCTGGCACCAATAACCATGACACACTCAAATTGCTTAAATCACCTGTCTTTCCCATTCTGACATTCAGTTTGGAGTTCAGGAGATTGTCTTGACCAGGACCACACCATTTAATGC
Organism: Hyperolius riggenbachi; assembly: GCF_040937935.1. Lineage (NCBI taxonomy): Eukaryota > Metazoa > Chordata > Amphibia > Anura > Hyperoliidae > Hyperolius > Hyperolius riggenbachi. The sequence continues at coordinate 253,702,219 of NC_090650.1, forward strand.
ATTGAAGCAACTGCCATGTGGTTGGTTGATAACTGCATTAATGAGAAATTTAACGTGTTCCTAATAATCCTTTAGGGGTGTATGTATAGATGGATGGATCGATGTATAGATCGATCTAGATATATAGATAGGTGTGTGTGTGTGTGTAGGGATAGACGGGGGTGTGTGTGTGTAGAGATAGACGGATGTGTGTGTGGAGAGATAGACGGATGTGTGTGTGGAGAGATAGACGGATGTGTGTGTGGAGAGATAGACGGATGTGTGTGTGGAGAGATAGACGGATGTGTGTGTAGAGAGATAGACGGATGTGTGTGTAGAGAGATAGACGGATGTGTGTGTAGAGAGATAGACGGATGTGTGTGTAGAGAGATAGACGGATGTGTGTGTAGAGATAGACGTGTGTGTGTGTAGAGATAGACGTGTGTGTGTATAGAGATAGACGTGTGTGTGTATAGAGATAGACGGGGGTGTGTGTATAGAGATAGACGGGGGTGTGTGTGTGTGTGTGTGTGTGTAGAGATAGACGGGGGTGTGTGTAGAGAGATAGACGGATGTGTGTGTAGAGAGATAGACGGATGTGTGTGTAGAGAGATAGACGGATGTGTGTGTAGAGAGATAGACGGATGTGTGTGTAGAGATAGACGTGTGTGTGTATAGAGATAGACGTGTGTGTGTATAGAGATAGACGGGGGTGTGTGTATAGAGATAGACGGGGGTGTGTGTGTGTGTGTGTGTAGAGATAGACGGGGGTGTGTGTAGAGATAGACGGGGGTGTGTGTGTGTGTGTAGAGATAGACGAGGGTGTGTGTGTGTGTAGAGATAGACGGGTGTGTGTGTGTGTGTGTGTGTGTGTAGAGATAGACGGGGGTGTGTGTGTGTAGAGATAGACGGGGGTGTGTGTATAATCTTGTATAGCTTTTGTATCTCTCCTTAAAGCCATCACTTGCATAATTGCCAAAGGGTGTTGGGTATCCTTAACACATCTTGCTTATGAATGGCTCTTTTAAGACTAAACATTCCTTTATACATACTTGTTGGATTTGAGTACCTGCAGTTAAAGTGTTTCTTTTGGCGTGAAATAGTAAGCAAATGAAGCCTAATCTTTCTGATCTCAGTAGTCTGTTTGGTCAACCATGACATTCTCGGTGTCTTTTCTAGCTACGCCTTGTGTAAACTGAGCCAGGACCCAGTCAACTCTCTACAGGGAAGCCAAAGATTACCATTTGTGCAGCAGTAAATTGTGGCAATGGAAATAGTGATTTCTGTGAGTTCATATTAGGTTCAGTGTTTTCTACAAATATAAGTTATAAAGGAAATTCTATTTAAAAAGATATAGATGAATTTAATGCATTCTGAAATAAAAATGCAATATTGCAAAATATGGAAAAATGCATGTGCATATACATTTTTTTTTCCTCAGAATTTTACAGGGAACACCCCATAATGACTACGTAAAAAATGTACTTAAGGTTTTGGCAAATTTCCTAAAGATAAAAAACTTGAGAAGGCACATGTACATATGTATTCACAGCCTTTGCCTTGAAACTCCAAAACTGAGCCCAGGTACATGCGGTTTCCCCTAAGATGATTCTGCAGCTTGGAGTCCACTTGTGATAAATTCAGTTGATTGGGCATGATTTGGAAAGGTATACACTTGTCTGTAGAATGTCCCACTGACAGTTCATGGCAGAGCACAAACAAAGCATGAAGTGAAAGGGTGGGTTTGTAGACCCCTGATACAGGATTGTCTCAAGGTACAAATCTGGGAAAAGTTACAGAAAACTTTTTCCTACTTTGAAGATCCCAATGACTACAGTGGCCTCCATCATCCATAAGTGGAAGATGTTCAAAACCACCAGGACTCTACCTAGAGCTGGCCGGCCATGTAATCTGAGTGATCGGAAGAGAAGGGCTGTGGTCAGGGAGGTGGTCACTCTTACAGAGCTCTAGAGGTCCTCTGAGGAGAGCGGAGAACCCTCCAGAAGGACAACCATCTCTGCAGCAATCCATCAATCAGGCATGTATGGTAGAGTGGCCAGATAGAAGCCACTCCTTAGTAAAAGGCACATGGCAGTGAACCTGGAATTTACCTGAAGGACTCTGACCATGAGAAACAAAGTTCTTTGGTCTGATTGAAATGTTGAATTCTTTGGTGTGAATGCCAGGCAGCCCTAAGTACACAGCAAAAATAGTAAAGGAGTAGCCTCAGGACAACTCTGTGACTGTCCCTGAGTGGATTGAACATCCCTGCAGAAATCTCAAAATGGCTGTGCCCTAACCCTTCCCATCCAACCTGATAGAGCTTTGTGAGGTGCTGCAAAAAGGAATGGACAAAACTGGCCAAGGATAGGTGTGCCAAGCTTGTGGCAGTATGCTATACAGTACAGACCAAAAGTTTGGACACCAGGTGGGAACCAGGCATGTAGAGACCATCCGTTCACCTTTTCTGCGTCGCACAAAGACATGGTGGCTGGAACCAAAAATCTCAAATTTGGACTCATTAGACCAAAGCACAGATTTCCACTGATCTAATGTCCATTCCTTGTGTTCTTTAGCCCAAACAAGTGTCTATCTGCTAGGAAATCACTGCTAAGGACAGGCAACAAGCAGAAGTCTACCATGAAGGCCTGATTCACACAGTTTCCTCTTAACCACCCTGGCGTTCTGATTAAATCGCCAGGGTGGCTGCGGGAGGGTTTCTTTTAAATTAAAAAAAAAACTATTTCATGCAGCCAACTGAAAGTTGGCTGCATGAAAGCCCACTAGAGGGCGCTCCGGAGGCGATCTTCCGATCGCCTCCGGCGGCAAGGAATAACACGGAAGGCCGCAATGAGCGGCCCTCCGTGTTTCGCTTCCCTCGTCGCCATGGCGACGAGCGGAGTGACGTCATGGACGTCAGCCGACGTCCTGACGTCAGCCGCCTCCGATCCAGCCCTTAGCGCTGGCCGGAACTGTTTGTTCCGGCTACGCTGGGCTCGGGCGGCTGGGGGGACCCTCTTTCGCCGCTGCACGCGGCGGATCGCCGCGCTGCAGCGGCGATCAGGCAGCACACGCGGCTGGCAAAGTGCCGGCTGCGTGTGCTGCTTTTTATTTGGTGGAAATCGGCACAGCAGGGCCTGAGCGGCAGCCTCTGGCGGAGTTGGACGAGCTGAGCTCGTCCAGACCGCTCAGCAGGTTAACAGTTGTTCTAGAGATGAGTCTGCTGCTAGAACTGTGTGGCATTGACCTGGTCTCTAATCTGAGCTTCTGTTAACATGCGATTTCTGAGGCTGGTGACTTGGACCTGGTGACAGCAGAGGTGACTCTTGGTCTTCCTTTCCTGGGGTGGTGGTTCTTTGTAGCGTTTGATGGTGTTTGAGACTGCACTTATTAAACCTTACAGGGCACACCTGTGAAGTGAAAACCATTTCAGGTGACTACCGCTTGAAGCTCATCAAGAGAATGCCAAGAGTGTGCAAAGCAGTAATCAAAGCAAAAGGTGGCTACTTTGAAGAACCTAGAATATGACATATTTTCAGTTTTCACACTCTTTGGTTATGTACTATACTTGTACTATACTTCCACATGTGTTAATTCATAGTTTGGATGCCTTCAGTGTGAATTTACAATGTTCATAGTCATGAAAATAAAGAAATCTCGTTGAATGAGAAGGGGTATGTGTGTGTATGTATACTTTGAATATTGAGGCCATAATGCTATTGCATTCCCTATCCCTACACTAACTACATTTTAATATTTGAGGTTTTGGCAAATTTATAAACAATTACTTCAATTCAGTGACTAATATATCCACCTATATTCTATAGCATTCATGTCAAACTCTGGCCCACAAGTGGTTTCCCCACTTAGCATTATGTTTGGTCAGGCTCGTGCTCCGCCCGCTCCCACACCCTTACAACAGAATAGTAGGTTTTTTTTTTCATGGGGCAACACTAAAGTTATGAAACTGATACAATATAAAGGTATCAGTGTACAGATTGTGTAATGGTGTGGATTTGCTGTCTGATCGAAATAATGTGACACACCGCCATCAAGGTCTAAGAGCTGGCAACAAAAGTGAGTAAAACACCTAAGTGAAGAATGTCAAAAATTGTGCCCAAAGTGTAAATATTGTGTGCCCACCATTATTTTTCAGCACTTCCTTAAAGGCGTTCTGTGGAGGGTTAATAAAACAAAAAACTGACACTTACCTGGTGCTTCTATCGGCCGCCTGCAGCTGTCATGTTGTCCCCTATGATCCTCCGTTGCCCGCCACCGGTCCCGATCTAATTATTCATCTAGACAAATACTGCTCGCCACTGGCGTTACAATAGGGGATGCGACCCCTGCCGCCGCAGGGGGGCCCGGGACTCCCCTAGGGCCCGCTCAGGGACTTTTGTGGGGTAGGAGGGGTCGCAACATAAGAGCGTGGCCGCAGATCGGTGGGGAGGGGGGAAATTTCCCCCCCCCCTCCTTCACCTTGGGCTCTCCTCTCAGCGCTCCCCCTCCTGCAATCATTGGTGGCAGCGGGCAGGCTGAACACATTACCGCCTTCTCGCCAGAGGTCTTCTGATCTCTAAGATCAGCTTCCTGTTCACACAGGAAGTTGCATGAAGCTCTTAGAGATCGGAAGACCTCCGGCGAGAAGGAGGTAATGTGTTCAGCCTGCCGCCGCTACTTGCCCGCTGCCACCAATGATAGCTGGAGGGGGAGCGCTGGGGGGATGTCCCCCCCTCCCCACCGATCTGCGGCCACGCTCTCCTCTTATGCTGTGACCCCTCCTGCCCCACAAGTCCCTGAGTGGGCCCTAGGGAGGTGGGGGGCAGATTTACTGTGCAGTAAGCGAAAACCTCGTACTGTGCAGTAAGCTCCCAGAGATGTGGGAGCGAGCACGTCCACGGCCGAGCAGCCGCAGTGCTTGGCTTCACCATGACACGTTCACCACTGTTCTTGACTGTAGACAAGACACACTTGTCTTTGTACTCAACACCTTGTTTTCACCTCAAACACTACACCATCTGAACCAAATTAGGTTCTCTTGATCTCATCAGACCAAAGGGCATGGTTCCATTGATCCATGTCCTAAGCTTGCTTGTATTCAGCAAATTCTTTGCGGGCTTTCCAAACCTCCTTAGCGGTATTGTTATACATGTGAATACAAAGCTTGCTGCGAATGGTATTAACATGCATACACATCAATACTCTAATGCACTGTATACTAGTCCCTTGCTTGACACATTTTGGCTAGTTACAGGAAAAAAAGTTACGAAAATTGGATCACTTTTTGCACAGAAATACTGAGGAAATTAAACACCAGGGAGGTTAAACAACTTTATAACGGGCTATCTTCTGGGACGACAGCCATACATACTGAATTTATGCAATCTATGGTCTAAGCACTGTCAGACTGACTCCCCGTACCCCTTCAACATCTGCAGCAATGTCGCCAGCACTCATACATCAGTTTTTAAAAGATAATCTCTGGATATGATACATGTAGTAATCTTCTTTGACTCACCATGGTGAGGCCTGTTCTGAGTAAATCCTGTGGTATTAAATCGCTGTATGGTCTTATGCTGCAGTGGAATTTCAGGGTGTTGGCAATCTTTTTAGGCCAGGGTTGTCGAACTCAAATACAAAGTGGGTTAAAATTTAACACTGGGGCCAAGTTGCAGGTCAACCTCAATGCCTAATGGCCAAATCCCTCCCTTTATAAAGTTTGTCTGGTTTCTAATGCCTCTTCCCTCCCCTATATTGTTCCCTACTGTCTAATGACCATCCTTTCTCTCCTGTACACTTCTCTGGTGTCTACCCTCCCCTGCATCGTTCGCTGGTGTTTAGTAATTCTCCATCCCTTCCCTCACCATATGGCTTCCCTGGTTATCTAGGGCTTCACCCCTAATACAGCTTTCCTGGTGGTCTAGAGTGGACCAAACATAACGCACAGGGGGGAAACCACCTGCGGGCCAAAATGGCCTTGCTCTAAATCTTTAAGTAGAGCAACAATTTTTTTTCTATTTTTTTTTTTATTTATCTTTTAAGATCCTTAGTTATCTGCCATGAGGTGCCTTGTTGAACTTCGTCACCAGTATGAGTGTTTAAATGATAACTCCAAATTAAACACACTTGCTCCCTGTTGACACCTGAGGCCTTGCAACATTGAGTAACATGACCCAGGGGTAGGGGGGAGGGGGGTGGGTAGGTGTAGGGGATAGTGTAATGGTTAAGGGCTCTGACATGGTAGACCAGGGTTGGAATCTCGGCTCTGCCAGTTCAGTAAGCCAGCACCTAATCAGCAGTAGACCTTAGGTAAGTCTCCCTAACACTGCTACTGCCTATAGAGTGCGTCCTAGTGGCTGCAGCTCTGGCACTTTGTCTGCCAGGAGAAAAGCGCTATGTAAGTGTTTGCCTTTGTCTTTTTTGTCTTTATCTAATTGGGAACATTTTTACATTATTCACTTAGGGGTGTACTCACTTCAATTGCCAGCAGTTTAGACTTTAATGAGTTATTTTGATGTAACCGCAAATTTACACTTTTATACAAGCTGTATATTGACTA
>NC_090650.1:253713756-253766256 GCF_040937935.1 Hyperolius riggenbachi
GCTCAGCCGAGCGGCAGCAGGTCATTGCCGGGCTTAGATCAACGAACGGGAATGGATTTTCCCGTTCGTTGATCTCTGGGCGAGCGGGCGGCGGCGTGTTTACTAGCGGCGGGCGGCGTGTTTACGAGCGGGAACGCGGACAGCGGCAGGAGTGCGCAAAGTACGGATTTCTCCGTCCCTGGGGGTGAAAGGATGGAAAAAGGGGCGGAGAAATCCGTACGCGCGGGGGTAAAGTGGTTAAGGCATTTGAAAACTTTAAAGTGACACTGAAGCAATTTTTTTTTTCATAAAATGAATTGTGTAGTAGATTATTAATAGAACATTAGTAGCAAAGAAAATGTTCATTTTTATTTTCAGTTAAATAGCTTTATTTTTATAACATTGCATTATTCTCAATATTTGCAGTTTACAAACTACTCGCAGTGTTGCCAACTCATCCCTTTAAATACGGACACTTATGAATTATACATGTTTTGTGGCTAGTTAGAGGCAGTTTAGGCACTGAATATGTGTGAGAAGCCCCAGAACCTGTATAACTTAGATGTGTCAGTATTTAAAGGGATGAGTTGGCAACCCTGCACACTCTGCATTTTAAACTATGAAACAGAGCAGAGCTAACGACCCCTTGACCCTTCCTGGCATTGAAACCTTAACCAGTTCAGGACCTTACACCCCCTATTGATCAGGCTATTTTTTACAATGTAGTGCTCTGCAGCTTTAAAAGCTTGCTGCAGAGCCATACTACACACATCACAAATCAACCCTCCCTTTTTCTGCCCACCAACAGCTTTCAGTTGGTGGGCTCTGATCCCTGCTGGTATGTTTGTTTTATTTTTTTTAATCTTTTTTTTTTTTTTTTTCCCCTCCCCCACCAGCCAGTGAAATTGATCAGCTTTTATAGGCATCAGCCTATGAGAGCAGATCGCTCTTGAGCCTCTCTGAGGACAGCCGAGTGACACTGCTGTCCCCAGTACAGTGCTGCAGTAGATCGCAGCACTGTACAATGTAAATAGACAGCGGTTTTGCTGTTTAACAGTCTCCTAGTGGCGATCACCGCTGGTAGATCGGATCAGCACGCGTGATCCCATGCAAAACCCCGCCCCAGGACTTGATGCCTTTCGGCGTTATTCAGTCCCGGGGCTGCCACCTTCCTGACGCTTATTGGGGTTATGTGGTCGGGAAGGAGTTAAGCAAACAGTAAGACATGTTAAGACAAGTGCTTCAGAAAACAGCACTGTAGCCGACCAAGCTTGGTCAGATAGCTCAGATGCTCTTTTGCATAGTTTCTTAGCTCTTCCTGTACTGGAAACAATATGAGACTCATATCTGTGCTACTAATGTTCTATTCCTTAGCTGTGCTACACTTAGAAATTATTATCTCATAAGTTTAGTCACTTCAGATTCCATTTAATACAATTGTCTCCACTGCGGTATGTTAGCAGCTTGGCCAAAAAGCAGCCATTCTGCCTCATCGTCCTTTCGAATACAGACTTTACTGTTAAGGTAGCCATACACTGGTCGATTTGCCATCAGATTCAACCAACAGATAGATCCCTCTCTGATCGAATCTGATCAGAGAGGGATCGTATGGCTACCTTTACTGCAAACAGATTGAGCCTTCAGATTTCAGCCTGAAACCGTTCACAATCTGGTGGTGGTGGTGCTTCCGTAATTTTCCGCACGGAGCGATCGACGGGATCGGACGAAATGGATCGAAATTCGGCGTGTAGCGCGAACGATTGGCAGTAGATTCGATCCCAGTGATCGAAACGGCGGCAAATCGGGCCAGTGTATGGCCAGCTTTACCATGAACCTTTGCAGTAAATGGTAGCTGCCTAATGACTCATGTCTGATTTTAAGTCCTGTTTGCCATTGCATGGCGTATACAAGGAGTAGAGTCACACTAACTGCTTACTATTGGTTTTGGTTTTATTCTATACAAAACTGAAGCCATATTCTGGGTACAAAATCTATAAAAAAAAAAAAAAAAAAAAAAAAGCAAGAAACTAATCCTGTTTTTTGTTTTTTCCTTGGGGAGGAGGGAGGAGGAGGAGGAGGGGAGCTGTGTATTAGTGTCTGTGTGGAAGATATTGATGCATATCTGTATCTCCAAATATAGAATATTCTATTTTTCAGCAGTTGCTTGTTTAGCAGCTCTATACCCTTCATGGGATTATTTTTAAGATAAAATGAGAACTTTTTTTTTTTTTTTTTTTTTATATGTTCTATGGAAGGGTTTGAATTGACCTGACTTTTATTACTCATTGAAGTTTGTTTTATCTCCTGTCACTCAAATTACTGATCCTGTCACTCAAATTACACATCATGAGGGAACTCAGAGTCAATTAAAACTTCACATAGGTTATTTGTGTTATTCATTTAATACTGATTCATTTTCTATGACACTTTACAGAGTATATTAAACATTTGATGTCTGTCACTTTTAAACATTAAAAAAAAACCTTTTTTTTCTTTATTTGTCAAAGCCAGATTTTACCCTTTTACTTTTTTTTTTTTTTTTTTTCCTGTCGCTGTTGGTACCCATACTTTTCTGTTACCGGTGACTCCACACCTCCCAAGTAGTAACAGGAACAAAAAAAATGTCCCCCCAATAAGAAAAAAATAAAAAAATTGACTTGTTTCATTTTTACCGTTCTATGTAATAAAGCGTTTAAAAAAAAAAAAAAAAACCTTTAGAGAGGTTAATATTTCTGGCTTGCATGCAAATTATGTTCAGGTTGGAACTGTGCCAATCAAGTGCACTTCCTATCAGTTTGGACTAGCCAAATTCCAAGTTTCATGGAGTTTGCTTTAAACTTGCATTTAAGTCTGGAAAACGAAACTGTCACTGACCATCTTTGAGTAAAACTGATGGTACAGCTACCCCCCAAAATTTCACAATGGATTCAGGACTCCTCCTGTTAACGTGTTCTGGAGTGTCCATTGACCCGAATGCTTAAACAGCTCCCGAACTCTGCTGCGCATATACGCGCACCTGAAAATGTCACTTGCAGGATCAGGTGTAGATATGAGTCTTTGTTTACTGCTAATTGCGCGCACCAGTTCATCTCCAGCCTGTGATCGGCGAATGGGAGCGTGTTCGCAAAGTGTCTGTAATGAATGAATCCCCGGGCATCGGTGAAATGCTGGAGTTAATTCAAAGAATAAAAGCAAAACTCTCTCTCTCTCTCTCTCTCTCTCTCTCTCTCTCTCTCTCTCTCTCTCTCTCGGGGAGGGGGGTATAGGTATACAGTCCATAGGCGAGGGGAGTATAGGGTTATACAGTCCATGTGGTATCATGTTCCTCTTAGTTGGTGTCAGGCAGTGATATATCGGGCTGCTATTTGCACAGTTTTTTTCCTCTTCCCCCAGTAGTATATAGAGTTTCCTCTCATCTTCGGAGGTGAAATCTGGGATGTGGGCGGGGAGTCTCTGGAAGTGGGCGGTCCTCAACTGTGTATATTTGCTGCAGTGTAGCAGGAAGTGGGCCTCATCCTCCATGCTCTCCTGGTCACATTGCCTGCACAGTCTTTCCTCCCGGGGCTTCCATGTCTGTCTGTGTCGCCCAGTCTCTATCTCCTGGTTGTGGGCGCTCAGACGGTACAGGCTCAAGGCCTGTCTTTGTGAAGGTGTAGGCTCTCCAGATATGGAGCCATTGTGTACTCCCTCTGTAGTGATTGGTAGATGGTTTCTGGGAGTTCTTTGTCACTTCTCCATTCCTCTAGGTATCGGTCCTTGCAGCTTTCTATCGTTCCTTTTATTTGGGCTTTTGTCAGCCTGTGTTGGTGGTCTTGGCTGGGCTGGCTGGCTGACGCTTTGTTTCAAAGCGCGTGGGATGGCCTCACCACCCTGGCTCAGTGAGGCTTTATAGTGGTAAGTGCTGGGGCTGCTGCTCTGTATATCCGCCCAGTATGAGCGCCCTCTGCTGGATAGTCAGCCATAGTGGGAATCTGCCTAGCTGAGTTCGAAGTGCTGCGGTGGACTTGGAGAAGATACTTGCAGAACTCTAGATAGATTTGTCGGGCTGGAGTCCCATTTTGATTGGTCAGGGTAGGTGACTGGGCCCCATACATCACTGCTATAGAGCAGGCTTGGGGTGATGATGCTGTTTAATATCTTAACCCAGACTCTCACCGGTGGTTTTAGGTGGTAAAGTTGCCTTCTGATGGCATAAAACGCTCTGCAGGCGTTTCCTTCAGGGCCTCTACTGCTGGTTTAAAGCTCCCTGTTTGGTTAATTTCCAGCCGCAGGTAGGTGTAACTGTTTGTGGTCACCAGTGGGCAGCCATTTAATATAAATCAGGAGGTGGGCGTTTTAGATTTTTCCTCTGGAACACCATCACTTTTGTCTTCTTTGGGTTGATGGGCAGTGCCCATGTGGTGCAGAAACTCTCCAGTACTGCCAGGCTGTCCTGTAGGCCCCTCTCTGTTGGGGAGAGCAGCAGGAGATCACCTGCATACAGCAGGAACTTCACCTCGTGGTCTTGCAGGAGGAGGCCTGGTGCTGGGGAGATTCCAGGGCTACAGCCAATTGGTTAATGAATGTTAGTGTTGGGCTCAGACTGCAGCCCTGAATGACTCTCTCTCTCTCTCTCTCTCTCTCTTTCTCTTTCTCTTTCTCTTTCTCTCTCTCTCTCTCTCTCTCTCTCTCTCTCTCTCTCTCTCTCTCTCTCTCTCTCTCTTTCTCTTTCTCTTTCTCTTTCTCTTTCTCTTTCTCTTTCTCTTTCTCTTTCTCTTTCTCTTTCTCTTTCTCTTTCTCTTTCTCTTTCTCTTTCTCTTTCTCTCTCTCTCTTTCTCTTTCTCTCTCTCTCTCTCTCTCTCTCTCTCTCTCTCTCTTTCACTCTTTCTCTCTCTCTCTCTCTCTCTCTCTTTCACTCTTTCTCTCTCTCTCTTTCACTCTCTCTCTCTCTCTCTTTCACTCTCTTTCTCTCTCTTTCACTCTCTCTCTCTCTCTCTCTCTCTCTCTCTCTCTCTCTCTCTCTCTCTCTCTCTCTCTCTCTCACACACACTCTCACAAAACAGAACAGAAACCAGGTGGGGTTGATGTGGCTGTGTAAAATTTAAAGCTATAGGCTTGCTATAAACCAGCGGTTCTGGATGCTAGCCTGGCTTACAGGGGCGTAAAGAGATCCTTTGCATGTGAATTATTGAAAGTTTCCTTCTGTTTTAAGACGGCAAATCACACAAAACAGAAATTACATCTTTACTGCCAAATAATATACTGTCTCCAAACACTGTACTAGGGACATCATTTAAATGTTAAAATCCTCTGGTCAATTGCGCAAATGAGGGATTTTATATACAGTATTACTTTTTATTTTTAAACTGTAATGGCTGAATACTGAGAAATAATGTTAAAATTTTAATTTTTTTTTACTTCATAGTCTGTGTAAAATGCATATAAAATAAATCTCAGAAGAAAAAAAACACCCAAAGAGCCTAATTTGTGGCCCAAAAATGTATAGATCATTTTGGTGTGATAAGTAGTGATAAAGTTATTTGCAAATGAATTGGAGGAGCGTGATGTGAAAATTGCTGTGGTTTTTAAGGTGGAAAATACCTGTGATAGGGAAGTGGTTAAAGAAAAAGTATAAACCAGTGTTGGTGTTCCTCTTAATGCAACCTGTAATGTGAAAATAAGGAATATTGTAAACACTTTTTAGCTTGCTCCTTATTTGCCATAGTTATTCTGTTTCAGTGCTCAGATTCTTATGTACTTGTTCCCTGTCTTGCTTAACCGCATCAATAAATTGTGTGATGGAACCTAAGCCATGATCCATTCTTGTATGTTTTATCAGTTGTACAATTCATATCTTGTAACTTGTTAATCCAAATAAAAACATTTTTAAAAAGTGTGATGGTAACTATTGTAATGCATTTCTGAAATACTGTGCAGTTAAAAAGACTGTATGTCCAGCCGTATGCCAGGGGGAGAAAATACGCAGGTAGACTGTGTAAACACGTGGGTATTGTAAATAGGTTTTATGAGCTAAAGTTTAATTTCCTTTAAATCCCTCTTTCCAATAAAGTGGTTCATTTTTGCTTGCATTAAGAAAGTGGAAATTATCTTTTGATATATAATACCATTAGCACTATTTGCGTTTTCCTTAAACAGCCCTTGTCTGTGCAGGATATAATATATTTGGCTCCTCCATTCTGCATAGTTACTCAGTAGCACATCTGTTTGCTTCACTCTCTGCCATATTTTGGCTGGCACAGTGTCTGTCCTCTGTGTCCATTGAATATTCATTTAAACACCGGAAACCCGTTCATTATACCAAATGTGCCAAGTAAAACATAACACTGAGTGTACACAGTAAACAACTTCATAATAACTACTAATTAAAAATATTATGTGGATATTTGTTGGGAACTAGAACTTGAGGCAGAGGGTTCATAACCTTTTTTTATATTGCATTCTCAAATGTTGTCATGTCATTGTTCTGGGCTTTAGAAGATGTGGTGCCAAGCGAAATCGATATACCAGTGTAATAGTTTACAATATAAAGTTCTCAATATTTTGGAGCTCATTTGGGGTTGTAATAAGGTGGTTGATTTCTGCCTGGCTTATAGCCAGGTCATTAAAATTGGGGGTTGTAGGTATGTGTGTATATGTATATATGCGTGTGTGTGTGTGTGTGTGTGTGTGTGTGTGTGTGTGTGTGTGTGTGTGTGTGTGTGTGTGTATATGTGTGTATGTGTATATGTCTGTGGGTGTGGGGATGTGTATGTATGTATGTATGTATGTGTGTGTGGGGATGTGTGTGTATGTATGTATGTGTGTGTGTGTGTGTGTGTGTGTGTGTGTGTGTGTGTGTGTGTGTGTGTGTGTGTGTGAGTGTATATATATGTATGTATGTCTGCTCCTCTATTGTTGATTGGTACGCAGGCGCCACTGCGAGCGACAGACTTAAGCTCCAGAGAGTAATCAATGCCGCTGAGAGGATCATCGGGTCCCCCTTTCCATCTCTGGATCTCCTTCATACCTCCAGACTGTGGTCTAGGGCAAACAGAATAGTGAACGACCCTACTCACCCTGGCAGCCGATACTTCGACCGTCTGCCCTTGGGACGCCGCTACAGATCGATCCTCACCAAGACCACCAGACATTTGAACACTTTCTTTCCCCAAGCTGTTCTCCTACTGAACTCGAGCTACCGCCCCTGCAAAGCCCCCCTAGCCGTGCACTGACGCTGCACTACGGCCCAACTACGTTTCATCCTCACCCCCCCCCCCCCCCCCACCTTGTAATCTGTTTGATGTTTGCAGTCTTTTTAGCTCCTTCTCCCATCTGTGTGAACTGATCTGTACAAAATCTGTATCTGCATACTCCTGCCGTGTGTACCACAAAAAATTCTGGGTGCGTCAGTCGACGTACTTGGCGAAATAAAGCTGATTCTGATTCTGATGTGTGTATGTGTGTATGTGTGTATGATGTGTGTGTATGTATGTATGTATATATGTATATATATTTATTTTTTTATGCTGGTAATTTAAGTGTGCTTTTCTAAGCTGCAAAATTGTTCTAACGTATTTTACCAAAGTCTGTATGTCCAATGTCATACAAGCTTGAATTTATTTAGTATTTATGTAGCGCAGACATCTTCTGCAGCACTGTACAGAGTATGTCTTGTCACTTTCCCTCATAGGGGCTTACAATCACCCTACCATAGTCATGTCTATGTATGTATTGTGTAGTGTATGTATCATAGTCTAGGGCCAATTTAGGGGTAAGCCAATTAACTTTTGTATGTTTTCGGGATGTGAAAGGAAAATTGAGTGCCCGGAGGAAACCCACGCAGACACAGGGAGAACATACAAACTCTGTGCAGCTAGTACCCAGGCTAGCACTGCAAGGAGAGTTGATAACCACTACGCTACAATGCTGACAGACTAGTTACTATACCAGGTTCAACAGGTTTATCAAATACAAAATACACTAAGAAAATAGTGTAAACCTACAGATTTTAGGGCCCCTTCTGAAAACTGAAATGCGTGCTCAACGGTGCAGAACATGATTACTACCCATTACAGGATGTTCCTTGCATTGAATTTAGGATTCTTGCAGTCTTCTAGTATAATGCCTTAAAGTGTATCTGTATTGTATCTGCTGGCATTTTCACTGCCATGATGCTGACCCGGAAGTACTTTCAGGTCAGCGCCATAGCGGTGAAAATGCCAGCAGATACGAGAAGACACTGTGGCATATCTGGAGACCTGAAAGGGTGTGGAGACAGTGAAGGGAACTTAGGTGAGTAGGTGATTTTATGCTGGGGTTTTTTTTTGGGGGGGTGTCATACAATTATGGTGGTACAAGTGTGCGTGAATGGGGGTGTGTTCCTATGAATAACTACAATTTTTTTCCCCTCCCGTATTCAACATTCTAGTCGTTAGATTTTGGCTGACTAGAGCTGCGACCCCTGGCACTGGACTGAGGATCGTACTGTTACGTGCTACAGTACTGTTCACAAAACTGCGCCTAGAACAATCAACCCCCTCTCGGTTCAGGGGTACTTTTTAATAGTTTCTAATTCCATCCAAATACTGGTAAAAAAAATTCTGGGCTGTCGGCCAATACAAGTATGTAGGAAGAAAAATTTTATCAAAGGAATACCTTTTTTCGTGGCTAGCTGAAAAGTTCAGTTGTGTGAGCTTTCAGGAAACTAGTCCCTTTCTTCAGGAATATTTCCAGATGTTGAAGTAAAACACTGTATGCAGTTTTCACTATTTACCTAAATTCAGTGTTTTACTTCAGGTAACATCTAGAAATATGCAAAGAAGGGGACTAGTTCCCTGAAAACTTGCAATTAAATGTATCAGTTACTGAAAGGTATTTAAGTTTTTTGTTTTTTTTTTCTACCCATGTAATACTAACCATACATTAATACAGATTGCTGTATAAAGATAGCTATATAAATCTCAGCTCAGTTCACCACTGCTTTAAGCTGGCTTGTTTTGTTTGGATAAAATTGTAAAATGGGTACTTTTTTTGAATGGCCAAAATTTTTTTAGGGATATATCTGGTAGCTTGCTCTATTCACGCTTTGTATGGAGGCTAGGACAATCTCTAAATTTAAAAAAGGGAGAACTTTCTAATAGTTTCACCCAAACCATTCTATCTGGGGTTTGGATAGCACGGAAAGTAACACATTTGGGATATATATTGCGGTCTGTGCTAATATTGGATAGAAATGGACACTAGTCGTATAGCTTCGAGTAGGTCAATATAAGGGAGCAGACCCAGCAAGCAGCTGAATGAAAAAAACGGTTTCTGTTGAGAACTTTACATTTTCATTTTAAACTTGATTTACTGTTGCAAGGAATGGTGAAAAGCTGTAACAAATGAAACCTCTCCACTAATCACTAAGACAAATGCAGCACAATTGATCAGACCCACTGAAAGATTACCAAAAGAGTTATCAGGCAAAAGTTACAAAATTAGGTTTACTCACCTCGGGCATTCTCCAGTCCCTTGCAGCAGACGGTCCCACACTGACCGCTCCGCTCTCCACCGCCGTCCCGGGCTCCCCGCACGGTGCAGAGGCTGACCGCGGGGTCGGCCTTACTGCGCCTGCGCGGAGCGCCGCTATCAATCATCGCAACATGGTCCGCGGCGCACTGCGCACACGCAGTAGTTCTGCGCCTGTGGACCACATGGCAATGATTAACAGCGTTTCGTGCAGGCGCAGTAAGGCCGACCCTGCTTTTAGGGTCTGCTCCATGCGCGGAGCCTGGGACGGCGGCTGAGGGTGGAGCGGTCGATGTGGGACAGTCTGCTGCAAGGGACTGAAGAAGGCCCCAGGTGAGTACCTCCATTTTGTAACTTTTGCCTGATAACTCCTTTAAGGTGGCCACACACCATACAATTAAAAGATCAAATTTTTCATCAATTTGATACATTTGATATGTACATGTGATATTTTAAAACTCGTTCAGAAAGCGCTCAGAAAAGCACCATAGTGTGGCTGAGCCCTTAGTGTTTAACCATGAGCTTGCTGGGCAATCTGTAATTTAGTGTTAGAACACTCAACCACACCTTAATACTTCTTTCTGTATTAAGTTGAACAGCATGAAGAAAGTTAGAATTTGGATATAAAGGTGCCTATTAATGGTAAAATTTTTCACCAAATGTGATCTTTCGATTCAATTTTTGCTATCGAATTGTATAGAAAATTCGACGTTTATGAAGGCAATCAATAAGGAACTAGTCTTTGGTCGATTGCTAAATAAGATAAAATCAATCTGAAAGTTGGATTTTATGATCACATTTACTGAACGATTCTTTCTGCAAATGCGAACACTCGATAATTGCCTTCCGATTAGTTACGCATTTAGTGAAAAATTGTACTGTAAATGGGAATCTTAAGGTTAGAATAGTGTTTGAAGAATCTGAACCCTGCACCCACTGGAATAACTATAAAACTGATAGATGATCAATGAAGTGAACTTGATGCAAATGTTATTACAAACCTTGCTAATTCCAGGATATGTATATTAGACCTCAGAAGCAATCAAAATGTTGTGGGGTTGATGCAAATTTTGTTGACGTTTGTATGTAGATTGAAACTGGACCAAATAAATGCATTTGCTGCTGATTTGTATTGGTCCAGTTACAGTCTGTATTCAGATTGCAACAAAAATTTGCATCAAGTTAGGAAATAAAACCTCTCCTCCTAATGAATTGAGCATATGAGATGCACATAATTACAAGAGCATGCAGAATTCTGCATATTTATGCAGCTTGAAAATTGCTAGATCAGATCCTATTGCTAGATCAGATCCTTGTCTTCATTTGATGTGTGCATTTTTAAAGGGGCACTATGGCAAAAAATTGTAAAATTTAAAATGTGTAAACATATATAAATAAGTACATTTTTTTGCAGAGTAAAATGAGCCATAATTTACTTTTCTCCTATGTTGCTGTCACTTACAGTAGGTAGTAGAAATCTGACATTACCGACAGGTTTTGGACTAGTCCATCTCTTCATGGGGGATTCTCAGTGATTTATTTATTTTCAAAAGCACTTAGTGAATGGCAGTTCTGTCCGACTGCCAAAAAATGTGTAGCGAGCAGGGAAGCTGGCCAGCATCATTGTATAAATCCTTTTTTAGGGAATATTTCTACAAAGAATAAAAGCCTTGCTAAGAATCCCCTATGAAGAGATGGACTAGTCCAACACCTGTCGGTTCTGTCAGATTTCTACAACCTACTGTAAGTGACCGCAACATAGGAGAAAAGTAATTTATGGCTCATTTTGCTCTGGAAAAAATGTACTTATTTGTCTGTTTGCACATATTTTAAATTTTACAATTTTTCGCCATAGTGCCCCTTTAAGCTAGATACATTTTATATTAAAAATCTGCAAAATTCTGCAGCATTTGCACCCCATTCCCATCCCTTGTTAACTATTCACAATTAGCAGTTTTATCTATAACTGTGAATTTATTCTGCATATGAAGTATTGATGATCATTTATTAAATTATGAGCATTTTAGAATGAAGGGTTAAAAGTAAAAGGTGTTTCCTGTTGCCCCACTGACAGGACTGTTAGGATCTTGTGGTCTACCAGCAGTTGGAAACAAGACAGCTATAAAGAACACTACCATGCCGCTAATCACCTCCCATTCTGTCCAAACTAAAAAGGGGAAAAATAATCTGTAGCTTTACTATCATGACACATTCGTTCTGCTGTAGAGTACTGATATGTAATTTTGTATGGATAAAGAAATATGATGTAGTGAATCTGCATGTAATTGGGGAACTAAAGCCAGCATTTGCATTCATACCGTTGTAGGAAAATATCCAAATCAGTGCGCTATACTTTAGCACTGGCATTTGTTTGTCCTTAACAAGTCAATGAGGTGTAGCAGAGACGCACACAGCTCTCTGAAGTATTACATTATTCATCTGCCCAAAGGGGGGGAGCAAAAGAATGCAATATTTTATAAGACATTGCCAGCTGCTTTATTAACAGGCAAAAGTGTATTCCTACTTGTTCTTATTTCTAAAGCTGGGGTGGTCTTAGATGTCTGTCTTCCATACTAGTGTTTCCCTTTGTATAACCTTTTGCATTTTGTGTTTATAAACTGACATTCCAATTGATTTTCCTTGGCCCTCTGCCTAGATTGAATATTGAAGCAGCAAATTAGGAATGCGTAAGAAGTTTTAGAGAGAAAAGATGTGAAAGTGGAGCTTGCAACTCTGGCAAATGAAGCTTCTTAGCTTACACAAATGATGAACGATGCCATGGGTTTTGGCAGGGGGAGGATAGGATCAGAGAAGAGGATTGAGGAATAAAAGAAATTGCTGTGAGGTGGAGAACTAATGCTAATCTGCCAGACTGGTCGGACCGTTCTAACTATCTTTTTATCTCTCTTCCAGGGGCAAATTTTGTAACCCGAAAAATTAGCCGTTCAGTAGCTAAGATTCATCTCGGACAGATGGAGTGTTTCAGCCTTGGAAATCTGGATGCCAAGAGAGATTGGGGTCATGCCAAGGACTACGTTGAGGTAGGCTACTGGCCAGAATCCCTTCATAACAGTAATTTTTTGTGTGGCTGACATTTTTAATGCACCATTGCTAAATAAAACTGTCTGACCTACAGGGGGTAGCCTGTGATTTTTTTTTTTCCTCCTTTTTGCTGGTGGAGGACAGCTAACCCCATTGTGTTCAGTTTCAGTATAGATGGTTTGCAGTGTAGTGGTTACCCCAGGCATGACCCACACATAAAATAAATCTTTTAATACTGGAGAAAATGAAAGTTTACTTTTCTGTTTGGGCTTCTTATGGGAAGATTAGCTGGACGCCAGGAGTGTTTAACATTTCTCGTTTTACATTTGTTTTTTCTTAATGCAGCTACCTTCCCTAACTTGTAACAAATGTCATTAGGCCACATGCATTGATGTGCACTTATTCTTGTTTAGGCAATTTAGTGTCAGTGGCTTTTACTCCTATATAAATTTGTCTCGCGCGTCATTTTTTTTCCCCCACTGACGTTGGTACCCACTGAATTGAGGCTTTGATTGTATTATGGTTTTGTTTTACCAGCTTTGCGCTGCATGATGGCCTAATTCTCTGCATAACTGTATTTGCATACGTAAGAACAGTGATCATTTTGTAGATTAAAAAAAAAAAATAAAAAAAAATGGATTCCCTGCTTAGGATGTCTTGATACAAAAAACATCTGGCCACTGTGGCCTAGTGCCCTTCCAATTCACGCTAACGGTTATAACACAGGAGTGATGATGTCTAAAGGTGGGAGGAAGTTCCGAAATGGGGCTTCTGATGGGAATGAATTGGGCAATGGCAGTCTCTGCTGGTGATGGTAGAAACTCCTCCCTGATTTACAGAATCCCTGTCCTGCCAAGCAGAAGTACTGCTTTGTCTGTTGCTGGATTACTTTAGGCAGACTGGAGATGACATTGATATTTACAACTGCCAGCATGGATTGAAATGGCACCAGCCCTTAGTGGGCCATATCCCTGTATTCAACCATAGCAGGTGTGAAGTGCAGCTCAGGGCCCGTTTCCACGACTCCGTCACGATTCTGTTGTAAAAATGTGTGGACGAATCTGCATGTGGTTGCGGATTAATTCGTGTTTGTATGTGGATTTTAACGCGGTTTCGCTCGCGGTTTGCGCTATGCGATTTTAACCATGTCAATGACGGTAAGCAATGGACATGCGCTTTTAAACAAAAACACGAATAAAAACGCATGGAAAATTGCAAGACTAAAACTCTTGCGGTTTTCCTATTTAATTACAATTCTGATGAGCCGCGTGTGTGAGGCGTGCGAATTCTGATGGGTCTTCCGTACAGACTTTTCCTGCACGACAAACAGCACAGAATTCCGGACCAGTGGAAACAGGCCCATCTACTTGTATTGCTTATGCGAATCTGCATGCAGAAAACACATGCAGATTCGCTGTAGTGGAAATGGGCCCTGAATGTTTTTGTGCATTTTGTCAGTCAGTTGGAAAACTGTACTATCTGTAAACTGGTACTTAAAGTTAGAGGAACTTCAGCCTAAACAAACATACTGTCATTAAGTTGCATTAGTTATGTTAATCAAAATAGATGGGTTATATAATCTTACCCACCCTGTTTTAAAAGAACAGGTAAATGTTGGGGGTTGACATCTTTTTGGTTGAAAGCAGGTGACGGGAAGCATGAGACACAGTTCCAACTGTCCTGTGTCCAGATCACACCTCCCAGCTGCACGCGCGCGCTAGGCAATGTGAACATCATCAGAAATACCATCATGTTTTGAACAGCATCAGGTGAAAAATGCCTGGGCAGATTTCTTTGATGGGGCAGAGCTTAGCTTCTGTGCAGCTAGAAATGAGGCTTGGGTAAGAAAAACAAAGTTCTGATGCTGTGAAACTGTTAAAGAAACACTAATTCACACTTGAGCAATTTGCCTGCGGTTTCGGCAAAACGCTCAAACACTAGCGCTTCTGAAAGCGCTAGTGTAATAAAAAGCTATGGGCCCGTTCTTACTTGGGCGATTTGCGTGAATCGCCGCAAGTCGCACAAAATTATGAAATGCAAATGCATAGCCTGCACCATTTTCAGGCGATTTCCCGGCCTTTTCAGGCGATTTCCCGGCCTTTTCAGGCGATTTCCCGGCCTTTTCAGGCGATTTCCCAGCCTTTTCAGTGCTGCTGAGTAGAGAACCTCCGATTTTCGCGAACCGCAATAGACTTCAATCGGGAGGCGAACTTAAAAAATTTGAAAAATTTCTGCTGACTAGAAAAATGATAGAAAAGATGTTTCAAAGGATGTAATACCTGGAGGAAGACATGGTTGAGTGAAATACACATCAAAAGTCCCAGAAAAAAATCTGGATTTAATACAATGCAGTGATTTAAGGTCAGAAATCTCATTGAATGTTCAATTGCAGGCCTACACTGCTTTATGACGCCAGCAATCCTTCCTCACTCCCTTTCTCACTCCTCCCGGAGGGAGGGTCTCGTCTTCCAGGGAATTGTAGTATTTCAAAAGCCAGCTTACATACCGTGGCTGGGAATTGAACCCAGGTCTGAGTGTGTGGTAGGTAACTCACTTAACCACTATACCACCACCAACACTACATGCTGAAGCCAGCCTAGCATGTACCATTATCAATCCAAGAGAAAAATTAGCTTGCTTTAGGGTTTGTAGCATGTCAAAAGCCAACTCGCATTGGCTGGGAATCGAACTTAGGCCTACCACTCTGTAGGCTGCTATCCTAACCATTATACCACCAACACTACATGCTGAAACTTCTTGGAGCAGACTGGACGTCACCCTAGACTCTGCTCTCTCCTTCACCCCACATCGAAAATATTACCAGAGCCTGCAATTTCCACCTTCGCAACATCTTCATAATCCGCCCCTTTTTGACCCCAGGCACTCCCACGCTTCTCATCCATGCCCTCATTTCCCGCCTTGACTACTGCAATGCACTACTATCTGGCCTCCCCTTGAAAGGCATTGCACCCCTTCAATCAGTCATGAATGCAGCAGCTAGACTCGTCCATCTGCTCTTCTTCCACTTCTCCCCTATGTGAAGCCCTACACTGGCTCCCTATCTGCTTCAGGATCAGCTTTAAGGTTCTGTACCTTACCTACAAATCTGTGCACAAGACCTGCCCAACCTACATTTCGGAGCTCGTCAACAGATCTATACCTACTTGCCCCCTCTGGTCTTCAATAATCTCCACCTGACCCCCCCCCCCTCTCCCCACGATTTTCTCAATTCCATGCACGCCTACAAGACGTTTCAAGAGCTGCCCCCACCCTATGGAACTCCCTTCCACTCCCCCTCACTCGCTCCTTCCTTCAACACCTTCAAGCAAGCCCCCAAAACACATTTCTTTTAAAATGGCCTACCCCACATCTACCACACTCTAGCCCTCTGTCAACCACCTTTTCCACAACCCTACGGGTTTCTGAGTCTCTGTAAAACGCATTTTATACCGATTGCATGTATAACCTGGTGCTATGTTGTAAAACTATTTGCTCCCGCTCTGTCTGTCACCCCCTGTTACAATGTATGTATCCCTATTTATTGTCCAGCGCTACGTAATATGTTGGCGCTTTATAAATACAATAAATACTATAAAGTCTGAAGAACTTCATGTCAGTGGGTGGGCATTCTTCTAATGCTCCTTCCAATAATAGTGATTGACAACCTATTTTCCTCAAGTTTTCTCCTAATATTTTGCATCCTATCAATAACATTTAAATTTAAATAGGCTCATAGTATTTAGCATTAAAATTAATCTTAAGTGACTTGATATAAACCTATTCTGTATACACATATACAGTATTAGCCCTACTAAGCAATTATTTGAAGTTCTTTTCTGCTTTCCAGTACTGGAAGAGTTAAAATACTTATCTATGTAAAACTGCTTCCCTGAGCTTGCCTACTAAATTAGTCAAAATCAGTCATGGTTTCTAAAGAGCTAAAATAGCCAAGAAACAGTGAGAGAAATCTTGAGATAAGGTGTTACTGCAGGAAAGTTCAAAGGATCATTAGTTTTACAGCTGAAAAAGCCGAATCTGGATTCAGAACTGCAACTGTGGCAGTCTGATGCAATGGTATAAATAAAGCTATATAACTGGGGGAAAAAAATATTTTCTCGATTAATGTTCTATTTATCTGTACTACTCAGTCATACATACATACTGACCTTTTAAAATAGTTGTGGCGTATCAATTTTTTTTTTAAACAGTGAAAGTGATGGTATCTGGAGCCGCTCAATCCAGCGGATTGTCCACCGGCCGGGACACACTGGATTGAGCGGCTCCAGATACCATCACTTTATCCACCCAGGGGAACGTGAGTAATACCTTGCGAAGATTATTTTTCATTACGGAGAATTGTGCTGCATACACTGCTTCCTTCCAATTGCTGCTAATTGTGGAACTTCCACTACAGACATTATATTTTAATCCATGTGGAATCTGTAAGGATTATTTACGCTACACACATTGATGACTCCTATCTAATCAACTAGACTGCCAATTAATTAATTTAAGGATATACTGCTACAATCTAAGCTATACTATTTTGTAATTATTTTTATTTTTCATATATTTTATATTTTTATATTTTTATACTTTTGCCAGTGCACTCGCCAATTTTTTCTACTGCAGTAGGTGTGTGGAGGTGATTGGTGCGTGGATGTGTATGGTATTTGTTACAGACAATTATCAATTAATGGACCTGCCCATTGAGCTATTTTATTGTGTATTTGACAACTTAGTATAACACGATTAAAAACATTTATCTACATTTAGCGCTGCCTAGATTCATTTTATACTCTCTAGTTAATTTGTTTACAATGCTTAGATTTACATAATTCCAATGTTCTTTGAATCGAACAAAAACAAACCTGTGGAAATTGGAAGAATGGTTATTTTATTTTGTTACATTTATTTGAATTGCGAAACAGAAGTTGTCAACAAATGTTAATAATGGAGGTAGAGATCAAATATTGGGCAGACAGTGGACAAGTGGTTAGCACACTTGCCTTGCAGAACCAGGATCCAAGGTTCAAAACAAGGCCAGGTCATTATGACCATTGGGTTTCCATGTTCTCCCTGAGTTTGTGTGTTGAGCTACCTGTATTCGTGAGACCATTTGTACTAAGCTAAATGTAAATAGCTCCTGGAACTCTGTATATACAAAGTTTCTAGGGAGGTATATTTCAATGCAAGACACTTCAGAGATGGAGGAGCAAAGTGCTGCTATTGTGTAAGTGAAAAGCTCTTGCCTGGTTTGTCTAGTATTAGTTACATTGACACCAGTTGCTTTACACAAGTGCGCTTCATGTTTGTAAGTATCTTTTGGAGTAGATTAGTTTGTATTTCATAGAAGTTTCCGGTCTTCTGCATAAAAGGAAAAGTCTGGTCTAAATCTCAGTCTTTTCCCCCTTCTTTAATACCTTGAAATGTTTGTCAATGGGAGGAAAGCACCCTACTGACTCATCAAATTAGGAAGGAAGCTACAGGCACCACTCCTACATCTATGTGAAGTTTTGTTAGATTAGTGGATACAGGTAAAACATGAGCTCAGCTAATGTCGGCGTAATAGCTTCTAACGGGCTGGTGTTTCAACACTGGTACTTTATCACCAGTGTTTTATTATAGAGAAAAGCAAACTTACCACTGTCCTGAGATTAAGGACAATCTTAACTGGAGAATTACTACTTTGCAGTTTAGTGTATCCTGTATTAGCAGTACTAACTGAACAAAATGTCACTAATACAATTACACGTTTTATCTGTCAGTTTTTAGTTCTTTTTGCTATTGCATAATTGTACACTTCTGGTTCCTGTGCCTTTCAATTAGTGTGTAATAATGCATCCATAAGAAGCGGAGGCTGCAAGGGGCTCTCAGCAAAATACAGCACAGCACTGTTAAGGTGGTGGGAAGGATCATTCCCTCCACCCCCCCCCCCCCCTTATTGAAATGCTACTTGGCAGCAGTGGCTTAAGGCAGGTTTTTACAGAACAAGTACATCATAAATGCAGACCGGTCTTGGTATTAAAGAGTAACTGTCAGGCTGCAAAAGCTAATTTAAACCTCTCTTCTCCTGTGTTAAACAGTTTAGAAGGAAGCCAAAAAAGCAATACTGGAGTTAAAAATCTCTCTTACTTTTGATGTGTGCTGACAGCAAGGCTCTGTATTCCCAAGCCCTTAAAAAGGACGAGAGGCCGCATACCATACAGCAAAGCATTCTGGGGCCCTCCCCTTGGCTGCTAGTGAGAAGTTACAGGCTCAGGTTACAACAGCATGTAACGCAGTCCAGCTCACAGCACTGATAAATCTCCGGGCAGAGTACACTGCAGGAGTCCGCTATTGTTCCTAGCCACATGGCTAATTAATATTCACTGCACAGTAGTGTTATTCATTAGGAGCTTTTTTGTGAGTGGAATCATCAGGAAGCAGGGAGGATATGACATCACAATTGGCTTCATAGGAGACAGACAAACATGGAACCTGCCATGAGCTGGCAGGAGCATCATTCTCTGCAAATACTATATAAAAATTCTGTGAAGTACAAACGTGGACAGTGAAATGCATATATAATGTAAGTACAGCCAATATTTCGCTACTGATATAGGATTTTATCTGAGACCTTATACCTAACAGCTCCTCTTTAAGTTCAGAGGATAACCAGCTATCATAATTTATGGATTATTATTTTTTACTGGTCTTGGTTATTTAGTAGCAAAGTATTATTCAGTGTTTTGCATACTACATACAGTAGGGATTGTTGGTAACCTGCTGAATAACAAATTTACTTGGAAACACTCGGGCAGTGAATGAGTACTGGGAAAGAGCCACTCTAAAGACAAAATCATGAGTGATTTTCCACACTCCTTCCATTGGATAAAAATAAATTCTTGTTATAGGACCATCCTTGAAATAAAGCACAGATCAAGGCAGCACAGGAGCTCATGAGTTTGTGATCCTACTGGGACCTTAGTCGTAGCTAACCTATATTGCTACCAAGATGAGGCACTGCAAAGAGCATATGGTATGCATTGCAACAAGTGTAAAAGATATCCAGGAGATATCCAGGCAACAGACCAGACTTTTTGCTATTGAAAAGGCCAAGCCTTTGTTAAATTTACCACTGCCATGAACCTAACTCGGTCACATCATCCTACTCTCAGATCTCAGAGGAGAGATGCTTAAGGCTGCATTTTTTAAATCAACATAGTAGACGATGAGCAAAGTGGGCAAGATAGCAGAAGATACTGGCTTAAAGAGAATCTGTACTCTAAAATTCTTACAATAAAAATCATACCATTCTATTCCTTATGTTCTCCTGGGCCCCTCTGTGCTGTTTCTGCCACTCCCTGCTGCAATCCTGGTTTTTAATTCACAGTTTTAGGCAGTGTTTACAAACGAGACTGGCTTCTAACCAGAGTGTGATAGGCTGAGAACAGCTTACTGTGTGACTCATGCAAAGCTTGGAGGGGGTGTAAAGCTTCTGCCAATGACAAGCAGTGCTGCACATTCCACACATTCCAGCCTTAGCCCGACAGACACGACAGAGGAAAGGAGATAAGATTTATTACAGAGACAGTGCAAGTAGGAAAGGCTGCAGTAAGACAGACCACATTAGAACAGTAATAGGAACTTATTGGACAGAAGAAATAAGGCTCAAAATTTTGTCAGTCTCTTTAAAATGAAAATTAAACCCAAGATTGAACTTCATCCCAATCAGTAGCTGATACCCTTTTTCATGAGAAATCTTTACCTTTTCCTGAATAGTGCATCAGCCGTCTTTATGGCTGATATTGTGGTGAAACAGTGATGCCATGGCCCTGACAGTTTGTGGTCCATGAAACTCGTTGTTTTGTGGTAAATGGCTGTTTCCAACTGTAGTACAAAGTACTATTGATCTCTGTGCATAGAACTCTCAGTAAATAAACATTCTGTACACATCACCTGGCGGACCTGGAGATGTCGCCACCAGTGATAAATTTCAGAATATAAATCTATTCTATACATTATTTTCTCTACAGTTCCTCTTTAAATCTGTCAGAATTTTCCATAAAAGCCAGAAGGCGGCTTTTGGTAACACTGGAGATGTTCCTGTTAACATCAAAAGAGTTAGCAGATTAAAAAGGGGGTCCTGGTGGAGAAAAAGACCAAAAATCCCCATCAACATTATGGTTGATTCGTTTTGTGTGCAAAATAACTGTTTAACTTGTGAGAGGGTTACTATCTCATAATCCTCTTTTTAGTATAGTCCCCTGAATGTACTTCGTAAGTCCCTTTGGGATACACAGAAGTGATTAAAACTTTTTTTTTTTTTTTTTAAATGGAGCCTGTCATAGCTTTAGATGTTCAAGAAGCTTTAGTAGTCCATGGTTTCTGCACATCGCAGCCATTTACCACCTCAGCAGAATGTGATCATATAAAGCCTGGTGATTGTGGCTACTACAGATTATATGTTTGCTTCTCAAATCATGCCCTGTGTCTTTGGCCTTAGGTGAAACACTATTAACATACAGAATTCCTTGGTGGAAAGTAAACTTCCAATCCTGACAATGGAATGTCAGTGGACACCAAATTCAAATCTTCATGTAAAAAGATGCATGGCAGTTGCCTCTTTTTTCAGTGGTTTTTGTACTGCCCAATGTGGAATGAGGCCACTGCTCTTACCACATAAACTATTACACTTTTCTTTTTTTTCTTTTTTTTTTTTCCTTTTCTGGTCTAGCTTGCCATTGTGATCAGTTTACCCCTGAAATTTCATTGAAAACATTTATTTTTAAGTAAGCAAGTTCTGAAAAATAAATCTAATAAACAGCATTATACTTTAACTGTTTGCTCAATTTATGAAGACCCACACACTTTTGCTTTCTTATCCTCTAATGCTGGGAGCACACGGTTCGTTTCTGGCGCTCGATTCTCCACTTGATCGTTTTTGCCGCTCGATTCTGCAGTCGGTTCTCTTCTCTTCCGCTCATTTTTCTTATCTTTTTACATTCACTTCTATCAGAAATCAAGCGACAAAAGGATCGAAAGGTAGATCGGACATGTCGGAAATTATCAAAACAACTAATCACCTCAAAAACGAACAGTGTATTCTCACCATAACACAAGAATGATTACACATTGCTGCTTTTTATCCTTTGTGTGATATAGTGTCTGGTAATCTGCGCACAGTTCTCCCATGCTGAGAAGCTGACATCACTTGATTGTGATTTATGTGCTGATTGACATGGCTGATCTGTGGAACTGATTACCTTATCATTGCCATGGAGGACAAGAAGATATTTTCAGCCATTCTGCACAGAGAAAGGCCTCTTGATAGATTGAGTTATTTGCTGGCAAAATATAGAGTAGATTGCATTCATAAAATTCCAAACTGACTGCACTACTGAAATCAGTCCCACCTAGTAGTCAATGAAGTTTCAGATTGACTTGGAGGATTTGTGAGAATACCACCTTTTGGTGTGAATTAAGCTTTGTGAATTTGAACATCCATACTGTCTTAAAATATTATATTATTCGAAAGCCTTCTGGAAACATCTGCGAAGTTTAGATTCAAAAGTGACTTTTGACAGTGTTAAAGTGCAACTCCAGACAGAGATATTTTACCTTTCAAATTGTGTGCTCAACCCATGTCTCATGCCAGGTATTGCTGAGTTGTGTATAAGATTTGGAAAGGAAAAACAGCTCAACAGTTTGTCAGCTTAAAAACTACTTTCACCTGAATGCTTCATTTATGGTTTGTTCTGCCGGTTGTAAGCTTGTGGAACGAAGTGTGCGATCACATGAACCTTCCTTAGATTGTCTAAAAAATCATTAGCCACATGAACTTCATGGAAGTGGTAAAATCATGTAAGTGTAACAGATGTTGGATACTATGAGCAGATTATGTAGGTAAGCTTTCGTACTACATGGAATTGGTAAAATTGGCCAATCACAATTCGATGTGTGTACACATCCTTATTCAATGGACTGCATCAGGTAAGGCTCTTTTACAGTTTTCAACTTTGAAACAGGGCTTTGGCTTAAACAATATGTGGATGGGAATAATGAGTTTACATATTTCTCGATAAACAATGAATTGAACAGGCTTATGTTATTTACCATGCTGGAATAAAAAAAAAATGTAGAAAAGCTGACAAAAATATGCAGGAATAACCCGGTTTACTTTAATCACTTAATGCACATTCTGCAGTATATCTATGCCCTGGGAAACTTCGTCTGAAGTCCCAGGGATGTAGAAACTAGTCTGTTGCAGCAGATGGCCGCCGCTGACTTCCCGTTCCCAGGGCTTCAGAATGGGCCGCTTTGCAGCAAAACAGAGGCTGCAGGCAGGGCAAGGGAGGTACGGTAAGCTTCTGCACTACTCCCCATGCTCGCACAGCGCATCAATTTTGCCATATTTTTAGGACTAAGATATCCTTTAAAATATTTTCAATGCTTTTAATCAGCAAAATATTAAAACCACACAATGAAGATGTACTATTTAGAGCACCATCTGCTGACATGATTGGCAAGTTTTTTGTTAGTACAAGTGAGCCTTCATTTTGATCCAGTTGAGTAAAGTAATAACTACATAGATTAATAACTAGGCTATACTCTTCTCTATCTGGGCACATTTTGTCTTGAAATGTTAGCGTATACATGACTAAAACAACCTCTTCTGCTCACAGAGCATTGCAAGGTGGGTGTCTAGGTGGAGCACCCTGAAATTTCATTGAAAATGTTTTTTTCAGAACTTGCTTGCTTAAAAATCATTTTGGTAGCATTTCATAGGTGTTTATTTGAAACTAAAGACAAATGAAAGAACAATATGCTAAACACTGCATACTTGCTGTACAGTAAGGGGATGTGCTCAGCTTGAATGCGGATGGAACTGGAAATCTTAATCTGTGTGATGGGCATATAAAAATGCCATTCAATTTACAGACTGATGGACTTTCAGGAATCCCCTCTGGACAGGACCCCTTGTCACGCTAACTAATTTTGATTTCGTCTTTCAATGCTGTTCATGTTTTCATTGCATCTTTAAGCTGTGAAAATAAACAATTGGCAGCTGTTCAAGAGCTCACTTCTCCTGGCTAAAGAAGCCCTATCCTACACTCATATGACTGCAATAATACACTCGCTAGTAAACAGACCCTCCCCCATCCCAATAACTATTATTTGAATCACAAGAGGGGAGATGTGAAAACTCATACGATATTACAGTAGCAGCAAAATTCACAGAATTCAGATAAGCTGTACTTTACACACGGTGGCGGACAAAGCCAACAGAGTAGGCCCCCTGTGGAGAATAAATGAAGGGGCTTCATGTGAGCGGCCATAATCCTATCCAATTTTGATTGAATCCAAATAATTTCAATAACCTGAATCTGTTACATTCTGTAGGCACTGTTAATGTAGCACACATTTCATGTGTGTATGACTGAGCCACAAGCAAATATTACTGTACATCCTGGGTTTCAAAGAGGAATACACAGAGAAGAGCCTACAAAATAATCATGCCCTAACTGGTGCATGGGTACTAGAGGGAATGGGGCCCCTGTACAGACCTATTTCCGCCTCTGTTTCCATATAGGCCTTGATTTATAAAGCATTACCGCATGCGGTAATGCACTGCAGAAAACAGCTGATTTTTACCGAGCATTTACAAAAATGTCAATTCATAATGGCTGTTACCGCATGGCAAGCAGAAATAACCGAGCAGTGAGGTAAATTACTGACTTGTGTGCTAAATACCTCAGCACATGTCAGCAAATGTCATTTCATAAAGATTAGAACATGTGAGGTGATTACCTCCAGCTATGATGTGACTGAAACTCTGCGGTAGCCAATGACTGTCAGAAGCAGAGCGCGATAACCCATTACAGACAGAGACAGAGAGCCAATAGGAACAGCCTCTGTCTCCTGCATGTCCCTGTGATATGCTCGGATACTTCTAAGGGAGGGTCAAGTTTCTCTACCGCCCCCCCCCCCCCCCCCCCCCCCAGGCAGTGGAGGAGAGAGCTGGCACAAAAGAGATTTCCCCTCCAGCCCTTCAGACGTTTAAACCTTTAGGTTCCGGTTTGAAAATGAAGTGGGGAAATAACCTAAGCATGGCATGTTTAATGTTTCTTAGAAGTTAATCTAAACTGTGGCCAAAAAAATGTAAAAACTAATAGACAGATTCAGAGGGAGTAAGACAAATGTACATCTAAATGGATGTTGGGATGCATGTTACTATATTACTATTGTAATTCCATTAGTGCACAGAGAACAGCATGTAACAAAACAGGGACCACTACACACTTCTGTTACCGAACAGGTTTTTGTGAATTAAAGCTCATTTTTTTTCAGTAAATTACCAAACTACTTCTACACCTGTGAAAATCTTTGAGTTAGCAAACAAGTCTAAAATACAGAATGTGGTAAAATGCGTTTTTTTAACGACCTGATTTTATTTTATTTTTTAAATTACACAGTCCTTTATGAATCGAGACCATAGTCTTCTTTAATGGGGACTTAGTATTTTACATTACTGGTGGTTTGAAATGAATAAAGCTTTGTTTTGCTGTCCTTAAAGCTGCATTCACACAGTGTGCGTTGCGTAAAGCATGCATTTTGTGGGTGTATGAACTGCAATGGAGATTGGACATACATTAATTTAAAGACCACATGAAGCAAGTTAGAATAAAACAATCTTCTGCAGTGCAGAGATGATAGCAGGCCCATAGGTTTGTATATTGGCGGAGGATAGGAGGCGCCCACAGACATATATTAATAAAAGGTAATATAATTCTAGGAAAGAAGGTTCTCTTGTTCCTACCTTATAGTAGTAAAACTCACACATAAGGTAGTAGTAAATGCTTCATAAATTTTATTGGGGCACACCTGACAACGCGTTTCTCGGCTACAGCCGCTTCCTCAGGTCTATAGATGTGCCTGTATATGTTCTTCAAACTGAAAGGTTCCCACTTTCCTTAGAGCAGCAGATGAGTGAACCTTGGCAGCTGCACGCCTCCCACAGGGCTCTGCCGATTCCAAAGCACAACCTGTCCACCTTCTCCCTAACTGGAGGCAGCCATGACAGGGATACACTGATTCTCAGTGTATCCCTGTCATGGCTGCCTCCAGTTAGGGAGAAGGTGGACAGGTTGTGCTTTGGAATCGGCACTATTATACTACTACTATAAGGTAGGAACAAGAGAACCTTCTTTCCTAGAATTATATTACCTTTTATTAATATATGTCTGTGGGCGCCTCCTATCCTCCGCCAATCTCTGATACCCCTGTATGGGGGAGTGCACACTTGGAGGCTATCCAAGTGGCCAACCTTTTACCTGGAGTTGCGACCAAACCTAACATCAGAAGCAAGGCCGAGTGAGGACGGTACTTCCTCACATGCGAGAAAAGTGGTTGCTTTCTACAGCAACCTGATTTTGTGAGTATATTACTGTCTTACACACATCCTGGTGTCCCTTTGATAATACACCAGATCGGGCTCCCGGTCTCCTTGTGTCTTTTTTTGTTTTTCTCTACAAGACTCCACATAGGTTTGTATAGCAGTGGATTGATGTGCAGAATTCTGCAGCGCAACTGATGCAGTGCGAAAAGATCCTTACTGAATATCTCCTGCCAGTGATGTGGGAAATTTACACGGGCATTTTAGACCTCTGCACAAAACTAATAGAAAAGAACAATATGCTAATGTAAAACCACTATCGGCACAGTGCTCTGTCAGTGCAAAGAGAGTAGGGAGAGTGCCTCAAGGACAAAGCGACTATCACAAAAAAAAATGCATACATGAGAAAAGTTCCTGGAAAAACGAGCTTGCCGCTAGTAGAATATCATTAAAACGATTTTCTACTACTGAATTCTGATGGTAAACTAATAGTAAACTTTACCCATCTTTTATGACTAAACCTAACCCTTCTCTCACACAGAACCCTCCCTTTACCGATGCCCAACACTGAATCGTCCCATTTCCTATGCCTCTAACACTTAAAGGGACTAAGCTGAAATATTAAAAAGATTGTATACATACCTGGTGCTTCCTCCAGCCACATCTGCTCCGATCACTCCCATGGCGCCGGTTTCCACTGCCCGTAGCTTTGGGAACCGGGTCCCGTCACTGACGTCAGTCGTGGCCAACTACACAGAAGTGCGCCCCCCACGTATCTCTCCAGCGGCTGCTGGAGAGATATGCTAACTGCGCACTTCTCTGACGTTAGACTGGCTCTGACTGACGGAAGTGCGGGGACCCAGTTCCCGAAGCTGCGGGCAGCGGAGGACGGCAGCATTGGAGCAGATGGGGCTGGAGGAAGCCCCAGGTATGTATAAAAGCTTTTTTAATATTTCAGCTCTGGTACACTTTAAGTCCCCCCCCCCCCCCCCCCATGTGTCGCTTAAAGGAAACCTAAACTGAGAAGGATGTGGATTTTTTTCTTTTAAAATAATGCCAGTTGCCAGACTCTCCTGCTGATGCTGTGTCTCTAATACATTTAGCCACAACCCCTCAACAAGCATGCAGATCAGGTGCTCTGACTGAAGTCAGACTGGATTAGCTGCATGCTTGTTTCAGGTGTGTGATTCAGCCACTACTGCAGCCACAGAGATCAGCAGGATGCCAGGCAACTGGTATTGTTTAAAAGGAAGCATCCATATTCCTCTCAGTTAAGGTTCCCTTTAACCCTTCACCCCATACCCTTAACCATAGCCGGAAGACTTGGCACCCACTATTTTATCCTTAAACCTCCCCCCCAAAACACGCACGCACGCACGCACACACACACACACACACTTTTTTGTATTGGTCCATCTCTTCATGGGGATTCTTTGGATCTTCTTATTTTCAAAAGTGCTTGTTGAATGGCAGTTGCTCAGTCCAGTTGCCAAAATAGTGTGCGAAAGAATAGGAAGGCTGGGTGTCACCTCTGTATAGACCCTTTCCAGGGACTGTCAGGGCATAGATAAAAGTAATGTATAGTGTTTTATGCTGGTTGAATGTACTAATCTATGTGTGCACACTTATTTTAAATTGTCCTAATTGTTCACCAAAAGTAGAGCTGAGACACAACAAAACCCACTGCAGTTAAACCAGAAGTGCCCACCTCCTTAGCAAAGAAACAATCCAATCAACAATGAGGCAAAGCGAAGGGCACATTCAAGTTGCCAATCATACAAAAATTGTACTCTAAACATTCACATGGGATAAGTTAGGTTGCCAGTGCAGAGAGGTCAACAGCAGTTTTGCATTTCACAACGGCTTGTCAAGGCAACTGACCCATCTTTAATCTGACCTTCCATAGCATGCAGCAAGCTAATACCTGTCGGGTGTGGTGGAAGAAACTCCTATGTGCGTAACGTAGCTACATGTATTAGCTGTACATGAAAGACACTGAACTCGCGAAAGATGTTGTTTACATTTCCGCTAGCAAGAAGTTTTAAATCAGGATGATACCATTTCCGCTAGGTCATAACGCCATACTTCTGTTTAATGTCTGCAAAAAAAATTCGGACATCAGCAAACAGTGTACATCCAAACTTTTTTTTTTTTTATGCATTTTGGCATGATGTTTGGTATCATTTCTGTTTGCACTCTATTGACTTAAGCACGTTCCGATCATGTGTCAAGACTGTCGGTCACTGGCATTTCCAGTTCAGCATCCCTGCTGATGCCAGGCCGCTGCCTTGCACTTTGTAAATGTTCCAAAGTAGTCTGTCAGTTTCCTCTTTGCAGAAGTTTTCCCACTCTCCGTGTCCTTTAGACCTACAATTAGCATTATGGCTTTAACATGAAAACTAGTAGTGCAGGGGAAAGGAAATGGACAGCAATTCAAACTTGCCAGGAATTTTATCTTTCTCAATCTGCTAAAATGGTTTTGATGTATCTGAGATTTTGTCATGTACTATGTGGTCAAGAATGAAAAATATTCTCACAGCTGGGATACAGTGTAAAGCGGAACACTCACGGTAGCAATGCAGGAAGATGGATCCAGCGATCCTTAATGATGGATAGCTGCTAGTGACTGATAGAATCAGCTGAAATCCCGTGGTTTTGTGCTGCTCGATGCAGAACAAAATATCTGCTCTATCAGCATACAAATCTCAATCAGGAGTCACAGCTTGATGATCTTGTAAGATGTGTGCTTAGCCAAACACACTACTTTGTGCTTCATTTTTGACTGGGTGATGTGCAACACAAGCACAACACACAGGCTAAGACAATGATTTTCCAACTTCTAGCCAGATAAACTTTGCACAGTGACAATTGGCTTAAATTGAGGAATCTTTGAACATGAACATACGCATCACTGTACACAGACCTAAATCTGTCATTGACCGCCGGGCGGATCGCTCAGAAACAGCCGTATCAGTCTGACAGAGCGTACACACGCCGGACTGTCGCTGGCACGCCCACCCAGCGGGAGGCAACGACGGACCAGTCGTTGCCTAAAGTCCGGCGTGTGTACGGACCTTAAATGGAGCATACAATGTAAGGTCATAAAAATCCCTAGTGGCATTTTCACCTCTGTTAACATTTAGAAAGTTGTATTTTATTTCATATATTCTGTTCTCAAAATGTGCGTGCTTGTGGTATTTCATTTGTTGTTATGCTAGTCCCATTGGATTATTTAGGAACCAAGCATTAACTCATAATTTATTTATACTGGTTTTCCTTTAAAAAGTTAAAGTTCTGAAGATCTTTTCTGTCACTTTAGTTAATTTTCAAAGCATTGTTTCAGTGAAGTGGAGATGTTCCAAATTCAGAGTGGTAAGATTAGTGCTAAACTAAAACTCTCCCCTGACCTTCAAGGTTCATTACTTGCAAATTGACACGGCTGGTGTTTGACCTTCCCAGCATGAGCGGACTATTGTAATACATACACAGTTCTTG
Source organism: Hyperolius riggenbachi (assembly GCF_040937935.1). NCBI lineage: Eukaryota > Metazoa > Chordata > Amphibia > Anura > Hyperoliidae > Hyperolius > Hyperolius riggenbachi. Next base: position 253,743,140 of record NC_090650.1, read on the forward strand.
GGTGGTGTAGTTTACGTAGCATCTTAACATATTGCATTTGTACAAGAGAACAGGTTTTTCTGGTGGAAACCAGATTTGTGGCCAGTACACGATTTGGAGAGTTTTGGAAAAGTGTCGTGTCTTCAATTTCAATAAGTGCTGTACAATGGTAATTTATAAATATTAGCCTAATTAAGGTGTCTTTACTCCTCCCAAAATGAGATAAGTGTGTGTGTATATGTATATATAATTCTATATGTACCTGTGTATGTATATGATGTAAGTAAGTGGCTAGCTTGTTTCATGGGCATTAGCTCAGTCTGAATAGAAGTCAGCCCCTAGCAAGTGTTGTGTGTTTAACCACTTGCCGACCGCCCACTGCACAGAGGCGGCCGGCAAGTGGATCCCGCAAGGACCGCCACATGTACAATTGGTGCCGGTCCTTGTACGGGCATGGGCGGAGCGATCGCGTCATTCGTGTCGCGATCAGCCACCGGCAACTGGCTCCGCCCCCCTCGCGCTGTAACCCGCCGGCCGTTCGGAAGCGCCGGCGGGTTACTAGCACCCGGATCGCCGCATACAAAGTGTATAATACACTTTGTAATGTATACAAAGTGTATTATACAGGCTGCCTCCTGCCCTGGTGGTCCCAGTGTCCGAGGGACCACCAGGGCAGGCTGCAGCCACCCTAGTCTGCACCCAAGCACACTGATTCCCCCCCCCCTCCTGCCCCCTGATTGCCCACAGCACCCCTCAGACCCCCCTCCTGCCCACCCCCCAGAACACTGTTTGCACCTAATCACCCATCAATCACTCCCTGTCACTATTATTATTATTATTTATTGTATTTATAAACGCCAACATATTACGCAGCGCTGAACATTAATTTAGGTTACAGACAATATTTAGGGGTGACATACAGCAATATGACAATACAGGAATACAAGAAAACCAGATCACACAGCACAGTATTAGTACAAGGTAATGCTTAGTCACTGGATGAAGCATGGAGATTAGGCAAGTTAGGTTCACTCAAATGCATGGCATGGGTTTACAGTAATGGAGGTGCCAGATCAGGTAGGACACAAAAGGAGGAGGACCCTGCCCAAAGGCTTACAATCTAGAGGGAGAGGTAAGGACACGAATGGTAAGGGACCAGAGTTCAGCTGTAGGTTTAGAGCACTTGTGAGGGGTAGTAGGCCAGAGTGAAAAGGTGAGTTTTGAGGGCTTTCTTGAAGATGTTGAAGGAGGGGGCTGCCCTAATGGGTGGAGGTAGGGAGTTCCATAGTGTTGGAGCAGCTCTTGAGAAGTCCTGGAGGCGTGCATGGGACTGGGTGATGCGGGGGGTGGTTAGGCGAAGTTCATTGGAAGAGCGGAGTGAGCGGCTAGGTGTGTACCTCTGAGTAAGATCGGAAATGTAGGTTGGACAGGTTTTGTGGACAGATTTGTAGGTCAGACACAGTATCTTGAATCTGATTCTGGACTGGATAGGAAGCCAGTGGAGGGATTCTAGCAGGGGATCTGCCGTGGTGGAGCGATGGGAGCAGTGGATAATTCTGGCTGCCACATTCATGATGGACTGCAGTGGGGCTGTTCGGGTCATAGGGAGACCAGACAGCAGGGCATTGCAGTAGTCAAGGCGGGAAATTATGAGGGCATGGATGAGGAGTTTGGTGGTGGCAGAGGTCAGGAAAGGGCGAATCTTACAGATGTTACGAAGGTGGAAGTTGCAGGACTTTGTGAGGTTTTGGATGTGGGAAGTGAAGGAGAGTGTGGAGTCCAGGGTGACACCCAGACAGCGGGCTTGAGAGGTAGGGCGAATGGTAGTGTGGTTAACAGTGACATGCACATCTGGGAGGTTCGTGGATGGCCGGGGTGGGAAGATCATAAATTCCGTTTTGTCTAGATTTAGTTTCAGGAACCTAGCAGACATCCAGGAGGAGATGGCGGATAGGCAGGAGGAGACCTTGTCCATGGTAGTGGTGGATATGTCAGGGGTGTGGAGGTAGATCTGGGTGTCATCTGCATACAGATGGTAGTTAAAACCCATGGAGGAGATAACCTTGCCAATGGAGGATGTGTATAGGGTGAACAGTAGGGGGCCAAGGACCGAACCTTGGGGGACTCCCACCGAGAGGTGGTTGGGGGTGGACGAGGACTCATTGAATGTGGTCGTGAAGGTGCGGTTGGAGAGGTAGGATGAAAGCCAGGACAGGGCGAGATCGTTAATGCCCAAGGACTGGAGGGACTGGAGGAGTAGGGGATGATCTACTGTGTCAAAAGCTGCTGACAGGTCAAGGAGGAGAATGGAGTATTTACCTTCAGCTTTAGCTAAGGCAAGGTCGTTGACCACTTTGGTGAGAGCAGTTTCGGTTGAGTGGGCAGGCCGAAATCCAGATTGGAGTGGGTCTAGCAGTGAGTTAGCATTGAGGTACTGGGTCAGGCGTTTGTGAACCAGACGCTCAAGGAGTTTTGAGGCAAAGGGGAGGAGGGAGAGAGGTCACTATCTGTAAACGCTATTTTTTATGCCCTAAACTGCCCCCTGCTCCCTCCTGATCACCCCCCACCCCTCAGATTCTCCCCAGACCCCCCCCCCCCCGTGTACTGTATGCATCTATCCCCCCTGATCACCTGTCAATCACCTGTCAATCACCCACCAATCACCCCCTGTCACTGCCACCCATCAATCAGCCCCTAACCTGCCCCTTGCGGGCAATCTGATCACCCACCCACACCAATAGATGGCCCGCAGAGCCGACGTCAGATCACCTCCCAAGTGCATTGTTTACATCTGTTCTCTACCCTAAACACCCACTAATTACCCATCAATCACCCCCTGTCACTGCTACCTATCAGATTAGACCCCTATCTGCCCCTAGGGCACTCAATTACCCGCCCACACCCTCAGAACGCCCTCAGACCCCAGCCCTGATCACCTCGCCAGTGCATTGCTTGCATCTTTTCCCCCCTCTAATCACACCTTGAGACACCCATCAATCACCTCCTGTCACCCCCTAGCACACCTCCCCATCAGATCAGGCCCTAATTTGCCCCGTGTGGGCTCCTGATCACTCGGCCAAACCCTCAGATCCCCCTCAGACCCCCTTCCGAGTGCATTGATTGCAACTATTTTCCCCTCTAACCACCCCCTGAGACACCCATCAATCACCTCCTGTCACCCCCCCTAGCACTCCTATCCATCAGATCAGGCCCAATACAACCTGTCATCTAAAAGGCCACCCTGCTTATGACCGGTTCCACAAAATTTGCCCCCTCATAGACCACCTGTCGTCAAAATTTGCAGATGCTTATACCCCTGAACAGTCATTTTGAGACATTTGGTTTCCAGACTACTCGCGGTTTTGGGCCCGTAAAATGCCAGGGCAGTATAGGAACCCCACAAGTGACCCCATTTTAGAAAAGACACCCCAAGGTAATCGGTTAGGTGTATGACGAGTTCATAGAAGATTTTATTTTTTGTCAAAAGTTAGCGGAAATTGATTTTTATTGTTTTTTTTCACAAAGTGTCATTTTTCACTAACTTGTGACGAAAAATAAAATCTTCTATGAACTCGCCATACACCTAACGGAATGCCTTGGGGTGTCTTCTTTCTAAAATGGGGTCATTAGTGGGGTTCCTATACTGCCCTGGCATTTTAGGGGCCCTAAACCGTGAGTAGTCTAGAAAACAAATGCCTTAAAATTACCTGTGAATAGGACGTTTGGCCCCCTTAGCGCACCTAGGCTGCAAAAAAGTGTCACACGTGGGTATGGCCATACTCAGGAGAAGTAGTATGTGTTTTGTGGTGTATTTTTACACATACCCATGCTGGGTGGGAGAAATCTCTCTGTAAATGGACAATTGTGTGTAAAAAAAAAAATCAAACAATTGTCATTTACAGAGATATTTCTCCCATCCAGCATGGGTATGTGTAAAAATACACCCCAAAACACATTATACTACTTCTCCTGAGTACGGCAATACCACGTGTGGCACTTTTTTGCACCCTTACTGCGCTAAGGGGCCCAAAGTCCAATGAGCACCTTTAGGCTTTCCAAGGGTGCTTACAAATTGGCACCCCCAAAATGCCAGGACAGTAAACACCACACAAATGACCCCATTTTGGAAAGTAGACACTTCAAGGTATTCAGAGAGGCACGGTGAGTCCGTGGCAGATTTCATTTTTTTTTTTGTCACAAGTTAGCAGAAATTGAACCTTTTTTTTTTTCTTGTCACAAACTGTCATTTTCCGCTAACTTGTGACAAAAAATATCTATGAACTCACTATGCCTCTCAGTGAATACTTTGGGATGTCTTCTTTCTAAAATGGGGTCATTTGGGGGGTATTTATACTATCCTGGAATTCTAGCCCCTCATGAAACATGACAGGTGGTCAGAAAAGTCATAGATGCTACAAAATGGGAAAATTCACTTTTTGCACCATAGTTTGTAAACACTATAACTTTTACCCAAACCAATAAATATAGGCTGAATGTTTTTTTTTTTTTTATCAAAAACATGTTTGTCCACATTTTTCGTGCTGCATGTATACAGAAATTTTACTTTATTTGAAAAATGTCAGCACAGAAGTTTAAAAAAATCATTTTTTTGACAAAATTCATGTCTTTTTTTGATGAATATAATAAAAAGTAAAAATCGCAGCAGCAATCAAATAGCACCAAAAGAAAGCTTTATTAGTGACAAGAAAAGGAGCCAAAATTCATTTAGATAGTAGGTTGTATGAGCGAGCAATAAACCGTGAAAGCTGCAGTGGTCTGAATGGAAAAAAGGGGTCTGGTCCTTAAGGGGGGGGTAAAGCCTGCGGTCCACAAGTGGTTAAAGACACATGCCGACTATTGCTGGAATTAAATTGTGAGCTCCTTTGAGGACTGTTGGTGACACGACTATGTACTCTACAAAGTACTGCTGAAGAGGTCTGCTGCATAAATGCATGATATGTCATTGCTTCCTGTTTGATCAGGTTTTGTTCACGCAGCACACAATTCAGTTTATTCCCCATGTTCTTCCATTTTGAAGATCAATGGGTAATATTTGTAATGTAACTCCTGGCAGCTTTTTCCCACAAATCTGATGAGATCTTTCCAAATCAGAAACACTATGGTGCAATAGCGCATTTTTTCAGAAAACTTAGTGGGATGCGAAAGTTTGGGCAACCTTGTTAATCGTCATGATTTTCCTGTATAAATATTTGATTGTGATAGAAAATGTCAGTTAAACATATCCTATAGGAGACACACAGATATTTGAGAAGTGAAATGAAGTTTGTTGGATTTACAGAAAGTGTGCAATAATTGTTTAAATAAAATTAGGCAGGTGCATAAATGTGGGCACCACAAAAAATTAATTAAATCAATATTTAGTAGATCCTCCTTTTGCAGAAATTACAGCCTCTAAATACTTCCTGTAGGTTCAAATGAGTCTGTATTCTGCTTGAAGGTATTTTGGACCAGTCCTCTTTATAAAACATCTCTAGTTCATTCAGGTTTGATGGCTTCCGAGCATGGACAGCTCTCTTTAACTCACATCACAGATTTTCAATTCTATTCAGGTCTGGGGACTGAGATGGCCATTCCAGAACGTTGTCCTTGTTCCTCTGCATGAATGCCTTAGTGGATTCTGAGCAGTGTTTAGGGTCGTCTTGTTGAAAGATGCAGCTCCAGCGCAGCTTCAGCTTTGTCACTGATTCCTGGACATTGGCCTTAATTCACTAAGATCATGCTGGAGATAAGGCAAGAGAAAACTTACCTCCACACAGTAAGAGGGTTATCTTATTTCTTCATTCCTTACGTTACCACCTCTGTAGTTATTTTCACACGCAGTTAATGAACAGCCTGTCTTTAACTCTGGAGTTATTTTAAGGATTAAAGAGTTAACTTAAAGGCCTCAATTCACTAAGCTTATCTCCTGTCTTTAATAACTCTTCTAGAGTTGTTACCATGGTGATAAGGCATGTAGTATTCAGGAAACATTTTACCTCAGGCAAACCTAAAGTTAACTCTTCTGTCTTTAAGTTAACTCTTTAATCCTTAAAATAACTCCAGCGTTAAAGACAGACTATTTATAAACTGCATGTGAAAATAACTACAGAGGAGGTAACGTAAGGAATGAGGAGATAACTCTCTTACTAGTGAAGGTAAGTTTTCTCTTGCCTTATCTCCAGCATGATCTTAGTGAATTGAGGCCATTGTGATCTTGCCTTTTCAAGTTGACTCTGCAACAAGCTAGCTTATTGAGCACCAAAACCAATCCACACATACTGGTAAGTTTTGGTGCAAGGCATGGCACTCAAACTTACTTGCACTGTATGGAGAAGTTTCCTGCTTAGAAGGCATTTATAGGTTCCACGTGCCCTTACTGGAGCTTGTATCTTACTTTAGCCTAATACGGTTTACATATTTGGCGCGTACCGTACATCCTCGCATGGAAGCCGAATTTTTGGGTCCAAAAAAGTGGCCCTATAGTGGGGGTGTCGGCTTCTATGCGAATCACCAAAAATGTTGTGCCCCCCCCCCCACGCTAAATGTATAAGTATGACATCAAATAGCCCCCCTCCTTACACAAACACTGCCCGAGTGCACCCAGGAATTGCAGAGCCGTGTAAAGCATAACCGCATTCTTTTTACCTGATCCGAATGCCCCCCGGTCTATGCACAGTGGTCTGCTTCCTCCGATCAACCAGCGGGTACCCTGCCGGCATTAGCATACACAGCGGTGCGAGTCTTCTCTGGCCTGCGCTGACAGGATTCAAACTGCTTCTACCTCAGTCTCTTCTCTGACGTAATAGGGCGCCATGAAAACGAGAGTGCGAGGGAGAAGTAGTCTAAATCCTGTCAGCGTGGGCCAGAGAGAAGACTCGCACCGCTGTGTAACACAATGCTAATGCCGGGCATGGCCGTTTGGTTGGAGGAAGCACATATCACTGTGCATCACCGCACTAATGCCAGGCAGGGCTGCTTGATTGGAGGAAGCCTTGCATCACCGCACTTATGCCGGGGAGGGCACTCACTGAATGGAGGAAGCACACACCGCTGTGCATTGACCGGGAGGGGGGGGGGGGTGGTACTCTGGTCAGGTAAGGAGGAACGTGGTTATGCTGCACATGGCTATGCAATGCCTGGGGACACTCGGGTAGTGTTTTTGCAGGGGGGACTATTTTGTCATAATTGTTATACATTTTGGTGGGGGGCACTTGGGCAGTTTCTGTGTAGGTGGGAATATTTTATTTTCATTATTGTGTTATTCATGTGGTGGAGGGCATTGTTGCGGGGTGACAATTTTTATGCCGTGGGGCACTTGAGGTGTGTGTATGTGGGGGGGGGGGGGGGGGGAGGAGGAGAGAGTTACATTGTCACAATTTACATTGTCACACCATCAGTGCACTATATAGAGGCACCTGTGACTGGTTCTGCTTGCCTGCCTTCGCTGCAATTGCTACCCATGGCTTATGAGTCGATCAATTTTATCCCTTTTTTTTTTCAAGTAAAACTTGAGGGGTCGGCTTATATGCGATTCGGCTTACACGCGAGTATATACGGTATATTTGAATCGTATAACAAAATCCGGCACAGTTTGCTTGCCTGGAGGCTTTTATAAAACTAACCTGAATAACACGATTTGGGTTTCATTTTCTGCAAGAGCAGTGGGTTTGCTAGTCAGTTTACCTAGGAAGGATTCTGATCTAACAAATGTATAAATAAAAATTGACAGAGCTTTTATTCAGTACTGTATAGAAGCTCACCTGTTGACTGTGGTAAATATGAAAATTAATATTTGGAAATATCATTGCTAATTGAAATAAAAAAAAAAAAAAACTCTAATGCATATTTAAAAAGGAATAAACAGTACTGTATGTGCAGGCTTTGTAACTCTAGTGTTTTGTCTTTTTTTTGTAGGTTTTTGAATTTTATTTTTCACTTTTTTTTTGTCCTATCTAATTCGCTGTAGTTCAGTATTAGCAGCTGTTTTGTGAGCATCAAATATTTTCCCTAACAAACCTCAGGTAGAATACTCACTAATTGTAATCTCTTCTAAGGTTAAAACTAAGGACCCTAAAATATCTATTCCTTGCAGCGCTGTGGACACTAGCTAATATCCTTTTTCCTCTCAGGGGCTGTAGTTCATCATGAGAGCAGATGTAAGCCTGCCTCAATGTGGCCTTCTGATTGCAGATGATTAATACTAATGAGTAATTGGGGATTTCTTGTTTTCTCTTAGATAAGACACACATTTCCTAAATGGTCAGTTGAAGGCATTGTGTGCCGTGTAAAGTTTGGTAGTTCATGAGCACTGTGCATTTCTCCCTTCCTATGTATCTGAATTTTGTCATTTCACTTTCAGTGATGCTAGGTCCTTCCTTGCGTCACATACTTTTGCAGTAACAGTACTTTTTCTGTTCTCTGCTCAACCTCCTCCCCAAAGCTGAAATAAATCAAAGTTGGTTGAGACTCAGTCGTAATAAATCAAGACCTGTCCAAAACTGGAGCCTGCTCAGTCAAAATGTCATTGCTCGGCTTTCACTGAGGATTAATTAAAGGCCTGATATAAAGCCCAGATGTGCTTCAGGAGAGTAGCAGGCTGCTGAGTTCAGGCAATACTGCTTACAGACTCGCCATGCATCTGCCCACCCAAGAACATGGAGGAGGACAAGGTAGTTATGATGGTGATGGAGGGAGGGGGTAGGGAATTGGGAAGCAGCTCTCCACATATTTTAAATGTATTTAATGTCGTCTAGCTCTCAGGAAACGAGACAGATTTTCTGCCACACAGTATTTAAAAAAAAAAAAAAAAAAGTGAAGAGCGAAATAATTAAAGCAATTTAGTTTGCTCATTTAAGCTTGATTATAATTGTTAAAATGACAATTTCTCATACAGCCACAGAAATGTGATGCAAAGAATGTTTCTTCGTTCACTTGCAGCTGTTTCAATTAAGGTGTCTGATTTTTATTTATTTTTATTTTTTTTGCCTTTACTGTTCTGATACTTGATGCAAGGATTCTGTTACATGTGTTTTTGTTTTTGTTTTTTGTGTTTTTACAATAAATTGCTTTGTGTGATCTGCAATATCATTTTTTTTTTTTTTTTTTTTTTTTTTTTTTAGTGATTGGCAAGTTATGGGGGCAAATGTGTTAATTCAATGTTATGGTGGTTTTCTCTTGAATTAATGCAAAATAATTTTGTACAAGCAAATAGGAAAAAGTCACTCAGATCTGAAGTTTAAGCCTAGCTACAGAAAACAAAATTGTTAGTACTGACTAGCTGAGCACTGCCCTGAATGGCTTATTGGTCAAAGCTGTGATTTTCTGTACTACAAGGCATTTGTGGCTTCCTTCAGTCACCAGTGCCTATCTTTTGTTGGAGCTGTGAATGCAGCTTATCTCCCTTACCCAGCTGGTCAGCTACCATCTACCAGTGTTATGCAACATGTGTGCGTTTGAATCAGGACACACTAAGCATTGCTTAACACATGTTATAATGCATGTACTACAGATGACACTGCTCGTGTTATAAAACACATTGTTTCAAAGCCCTGTCAGTGTTTATGGAATGTCCACATGTTCACTACATATTGTTCAGAAACTTGCTGCATACAGTTGGAATAACGTGGTCAGTTACAACGCTGGAATGTGATTATGCCCAATGCATTGTGAATTTACTGTTAAAATACTTTACAGTATTTTATCCCTTAATGCAATGGATGTAGTATGAATAAACCCTTAATCTACAGGTTTCAGACTGGCTGAATGTAGGACAAGAACCTTGTTCAGAATTTCAACAAAAACTGTATGGGAGATGAGAAGGCTGGACGTGCCTTACAGCAGGAGCCCCCAAACCCTGGGCTGTGGACCGTTTAAGGGCCTTGGGGCTGCGGCCTGTGCTTAGCTTGGCCTTGGGACTGCACAGTGCCCTGACCTTCGGAACACTGAGTGACTTTACTCAGAGGTGTCTGCAGCTTCTCTCATAAGTGAGGCAAAGAGACTGGAAAAGGAGCTCATACACAATCAATTTCAGGGATTGGAACCTGGTCCATCGAGTGACATTGCAGGGCCAACGCTGTGCAGCTGCTTCTTTTGCTTGCAAGTGTGCAATATTTCTGTTTAATAGGGGTTGCAGGGTCACGGAAGTGACAGTATATGGTGGGGTAAGTGGGGAACAATACACTCAGCTGTTGATCGGCTGCAGTTAATGCACCCCCTGGATGGATCGCTGGTTGGGGGAAAGAGGGATTTGGCATACAAAGCAAGTGAAAATGGCGCCAGAGATTTCAGCACAGCCATAGACCGTAATAGGAATTGGCTAAAGCGGCGCTCAGATAGTAATTTGGGCGCCGTCAAAAGAATGAGCCCAAATTACTATATAATATACCATATAAACAGTAACTCGGCAACCAGCAATAGCTGGAAGCTGAATTGTACATTTCTCCACTGTGCACGGCAACCTGGGGGTGAATAGTAATTAACGCCGACAGGACTTTTGCCGGAGCAGGGTGAGCCATTTTTGTCTTTACCCTGTGCCCAAATAACCCAGTGGCTTAATTATATGTGTGCTTTGGTGGGTACAGAGATTTAAGTGAGGAAGTGTTCTTCAGATAAGTGGGGAAGAGAGGCTGGAAGTGAGGGAGAAGCAAAGTGAGGGAGAAGCAAAGTGAGGCTGAAAGGAGACCGAGGGGCTATAGGTGAGTTAGGCAGAGAGGCTAAAGGTGAGCGAGGAACAGAGAATGTGAACATCCCTCCAGTCCTTGGACTCACCATCCAATGTGAAAGTAGTTTTTTTTTTTTTTAAAGAGGAACTCCAGCATACTGTCATTAAGTTAAATTCGTTATGTTAATTAAAATAGATTGGTAATATAATCTCGTACCCACCCTGTTTTAAAAGAACAGGCAAATGTTTGATTTCATGATGGCAGCCATATTTTTGGTTGAAAGGAGGTGACAGGGAGCATGAGACACTGTTCCAACTGTCCTGTGTCCTGAGCACCTCTCCCAGTTGCTAGGCAACGTGAATAACATAGGAAATCCCATCATGCTCTGCACAGCATCAGGGAAAAAAACCCAGGCTTTTTTTTCTCTGATGGGTGGAGCTTAGCTAAAAATGCAGCTAAAAATAATGCTTTGGCTACCTATGCTGCGCCACCCACCACTGGCTACACCTATCCCTGGCTACCTGTGCTGCGGCCACCTACCACCATTTGTCCCCTCTCCCTCCCTCCAGCTCTCTGTGCTGCGGCCACCTACCACTGGCTACACCTATCCCTGGCTACCTATGCCGCGCCACCTACCACTGGCTACACCTATCCCTGGCTACCTATGCCGCGCCACCTACCACTGGCTACACCTATCCCTGGCTACCTATGCTGTGCCACCTACCACTGGCTACACCTATCCCTGGCTACCTATGCTGCGCCACCTACCACTGGCTACACCTATCCCTGGCTACCTATGCTGCGCCACCTACCACTGGCTACACCTATCCCTGGCTACCTATGCTGCGCCACCTACCACTGGCTACACCTATCCCTGGCTTTCTATGCTGCGCCACCTACCACTGGCTACACCTATCCTTGGCTTCCTATGCTGTGCCACCTACCACTGGCTACACCTATCCCTGGCTACCTGTGCTGCGGCCACCTACCACTGGCTACACCTATCCCTAGCTACCTATGCTGCGCCACCTACCACTGGCTGCACCTATCCCTGGCTACCTATGCTGCGCCACCTATCCCTGGCTACCTATGCTGCGCCACCTACCACTGGCTACACCTAGCCCTGGCTACCTATGCTGCACCACCTACCACTGGCTACACCTATCCCTGGCTACCTATGCTGCGCCACCTACCACTGGCTACACCTATCCCTGGCTACCTATGCTGCGCCACCTACCACTGGCTACACCTATGCCTGGCTACCTGCGCTGCGGCCACCCACCACTGGCTACACCTATCCCTGGTTAACTATTCTGCGGCCACCTAATACTGGCTACAGCTATCCCTGGCTACCTATGCTGCAGCCACCTATTACTGGGCGGGTGGGGCACGTTTAATGTAAGGGGGTGGGGCCCGGGTCCAAATAATTGTTGTATACAGTCATACCGTGGTATTTTTTTTTTTTTTTTTTTTACGGTTATCATACCGTGGAATTTTATACCGTTGCAACCCTGCATGCTACTAACTGCTTGTTGTCCCCTTGAAGCTTTGCGCTGTGCTCAAATTTTCATATGTGGGCCTTGCTGCTACTTGCTCGCTTTTTTATCCTCCTGGAGTTCTAATCCGTATAACATCAATTGTTACCCTCCACATGTGGGAACTGTTATGAACTGTCAAACGTTTGTTGCTCCGATCATTGGCCAGTTCTAGGAACTTTGAACTGTTATATACTTTAAGCTGGCAATCCTTTTCTGGAACTTGCTTTACTAGATTCAGTTTAAGTATACACAGGAGGTACCTCCCAGATATCCTCATAGGTTGAGTCAGAGTGGGTATGTGTGGTGGAGTGTGAGTCGTCGGTGTGGTCGGTTTGCCTCGGGCCCTTTTATATATTTGTGTGTAGTTTTCTCATTTTTTGATGCATAATAAAATTATACTATGCTGTTTTTTGTAGTTCTGTTGCTTGGGGTATATGCCTTTCTTTTGGGTCTCCTACATGTTTTTTTCTTACCTTGTGAATAAGCAGGGTTATTCAGTAGGCAGTGGCAATTCTGACTTGTAATTTAAAGCATGGTGTTTTGTTTTGTTTTTGTTTTTGTTTTTTGTTTGTTTTGATTGGGTATATTGTGATCCTAGAGGGAAGTTTTGACAATTGTAAGGTATGCAATTTATGGAAGATCTTAAAAATACAGTATACACTAAAGAGCATAAAAACTCCTTTTTTTTGTTTTAAATTTCTTTGTAGTCATGATAGCGTGGGCATTAGTAACAACTTCTGTCAGGTCAACACTATCTGGGGTATTTTCTTTTCCTTCCTTCCTCGATAGCTGACAATTGTCTTTGGATATGTCACCCCAAGCCTTAGGCCACATACAGACATCAGACCATAGTCTTTGGAAAATGAAAGATCACAGACCAATCTTACCACCCTTCCTGTAGTATAAGAGCCATACTCTACACAGTCTTTTCTATGGAGCTGAACTCCACACCAGGAAAAAAATCTCTGCAGGCTGCTGCACACACAGATGCTGTACAGACACAAAAGATCAGGATCTGCAAAAGATCTGTTCCTGCCAAAAATCCATTCCTGCAAATTGCAATGATAGTCTGAGATCTGCAGATCATCATACACACATGATTTAACTGACATTCATCTGCAGATCAGATCCACCAGGATGGATTTTCAGATCTGCAGATCTGCAGATGAATGTCAGTTAAATCATGTGTGTATGATGATCTGCAGATCTCATAGACTATCATTGCAATTTGCAGGAATGGATTTTTGGCAGGAACAGATCTTTTGCAGATACTGATCTTTTGTGTCTGTACAGCATCTGTGTGTGCAGCAGCCTGCAGAGATTTTTTCCTGATGTGGAGTTCAGCTCCATAGAAAAGACTGAGTAGAGTATGGCTCTTATACTACATGAAGGGTGGTAAGATTGGTCTGTGATCTTTCATTTTCCAAAGACTATGGTCTGATGTCTGTATGTGGCCTTACGCTTGTAGAAACTGCACCTATGGTTTGTCTGCTAGACTCCATGGGACTTTCTACTTGATAAACGTTGGCACTGGTTCAGGGCAAGGTTTTTGCATTTGATTTTTTTTTTAATTGTTCCTTTATTATACACAAGTTTTTATGAGCACTGGTTGGTAAATGCCCTGTTCCCTCTGGTTTTCGATTCATGATCAGTTGGCATTTGCCAATTAATACATTCAGAATAGTGTGTTTTTTGTGTTTACATATTTATTTCAGTTTTGCAGTTGCAAGATGTCTAGAGATGACTGTGTGAAACTTGACTGACCATTACTTCAAGGTCTTCCTGCTGCCTCTTGGGAGCTGAGTGGGTGGCTTAGAGCCCCTCCTTTTGCAATAATGCTTTTCCAAGTCCGATAAGCAGCCAGTGTGAGCAAGAAACGGTTTTTCCCTGGCATTAGCTTTTCTCAGCATTTAATTCAATGTGGATTTTAAGAAGTCCCTTGAATAATCTTATTTGCCATCAGTGATGTATACATCTTTTCTTTCACAGAAGATGAGAAAATGTTCTATAAATATTCCCTGAGCACCCTCGATTTCAAGAGCTAAGCATCCTTTCAAACTATTTATAAAAGTTATTTTATACAGTATTGCATTTGTTTAGAAAGCTGTAGTTTTTATTTAAATGGAGCCATTTTGGTAAAAGCATGCGGTGATTACAGATAGTGTGGGTATACAAAATGTCAGGAAAGGCCATTCTTTTCATTAGCAATCATACAAAGTGTGTCAGAGGAACACCCAAAGATTTTTTGCTCCAGTGTGGATTTTGGAGCAAATGTTTTGTGTTCCTTAGTGAGGTCATTTACTTCCAAGTCCATAGAACAATCTGCTGATGCTGGAGAACTTGTCACTTTACTGTAACATTTTTTTTTTATTTTATCGGATGGAAAAAAATGCTTGATGACAAAATTAATCTAAACGGGATACCTTCCTGAAGAGTATTTTAGGCTTTTGATTTATATACTGCCGGTAGTTTATAAGACCAAAACTTGCCAGCTCTTTATAGACCAAATACACACAAAAAAATCCTTTAACACACACACACACACACACACACACACACACACACACACACACACACACACACACACACACACACACACACACACACACACACACACACACACACACACACACACACACACACACACACACACACACACACAATTAGTGACCGTGATTGTAAGGCTGCATACTATGAGTCACTTTTAAATGCCTTGATCTGTTGAGCCCTCATGTTTTCATATACAGGTAGTAAACGTGCTTACAAACATTTTACCTTTTAGAAGATTGTAAGTTGAATTTGTAAGTCAAGTCCTGTGTTAAACATGGTGAAACATGAATAAATGATTTACTTTTGAACAACTCTGTATTTGGACATATAGGCCTCGATTCATAAACAGCAGTGCGATAACAAAAATCTTGTCGGGAAAATACCGCACTCGGTATTTTCCCGGTCTGTGTGCTAATTCATAAAGATTTCCCCAGCTGCCCTTGGAGGTCGGTAAATTACCGCAGCCCATTGAGCGGTAGAGTAGAGCAGTGTCCCGATTCCCTCTTTGCCCTGCAGAAATGAATCACACAGACGGCTCTCTCTGGCTCTCCCACTGATGACTCAGACAGATGAGTCACACAGTCTTTCCCTGCCTGCAGAAATTACTCTCA
Organism: Hyperolius riggenbachi; assembly: GCF_040937935.1. Classification (NCBI taxonomy): domain Eukaryota; kingdom Metazoa; phylum Chordata; class Amphibia; order Anura; family Hyperoliidae; genus Hyperolius; species Hyperolius riggenbachi. Next base: position 253,758,479 of record NC_090650.1, read on the forward strand.
CAGCCGGTTCTTTCCACTGATGACTCAGACAGATGAGTCACACAGTCTTTCCCTGCCTGCTGAAATGATTCACACAGACGGCTCTCCGGCTCTCTCCACAGATGAATCAAACAGACTTTCGGATCTCTGCACTTTGCATTAATCAGAGCTGTCAGAGCTGTCGTAACTTGTTAAGACCTCACCAGAGGTGTCGGTAACTACCGCCAGGCTTACCGCATGTTCAAGGCTTTATGAATTGACATTTGCTGACAATTTACTGACATGTGTTGTCGGTAACTGCAGCCAAGTCGGTAATTTAGCTCCCTGGTCGGTAATGTCAGCTTTTCATGCGGTAACAGCCTTTATGAATTGACATTTTGCTAAGTGGTCGGTAAAGTCTGCTGTTTTCAGCATTACCGCATGAGGTAATGCTTTATGAATCGAGGCCATAGTATAAACTAGATTTTCTTTTCTTTTTTTCAATCTGCTTTTAAAGCTTTTAAACTACTTGTATGAGTTTATACAATATTGTAACATTTAACAAAAATATGTAACAGTACTGTAAAATGTGTGCTTTAACCACTTCCTCAATTTGATACAGTATATCTATGCCCCTTGCAACTTCATCTTAGCTCTAGGAGTGTAGCTATATGTACCCCACTGCAATCTCCTGTGTTCTATGTACTGGTCACAGTATATAGTGTGGGGACATCTTGTGTGCAGAAAGTAAAATTACACATACATTAAAATGCATAAAAAATATCATATAGTTAACCCCTTAGGAAGGGCATTATGGTTAAGGTTTCAGGAATAGACGTATGTAGGAAGACTTGGGAAGGTAGAGTAAAGTTATTTTAGAGCCGGTTATTTTAGTGGAGCAGGTAAGGGTTAGGCTTAAAGGGAACCTGTACTGAGTAAAATTATTTAAAATAAACACATGAGGTAACTTCAAATGAACATTACATAGTTACCTTGCCATCAGTTCCTTTCAGAAGCGCACCATTTTCTTCTGACAATGATCCCTTCCAGTTCTGACATGTTGTCAGAACTGAAATATATCAGTTGCTGTCAGTTATTTATCAGTTGCTGTCCGTTTTTATCTGAGGACAACTGATGTGCCAAGTAAAGTCTGTTTCCCTATGGCTCAAGTGGGCGATGTTACAGTTTAACAGTGTTCTGACCAGGAAGCTGTTATGGGGTAATGGCCATTTTCAAAATGGAGGACTGAGAATTCCCTTGATCAGTGGACAAAGAAAACGTGGGAAAGGAGAAAGTGATTGAGGAGTAAACTACACGGGGGGTAAGTATGACTTGTGTATGTTTATTTTGACTCTTCATTTTCAGTTAAGGTTTTCTTTAAAGCTAACCTGAAGTGATTCAACTCACTTTGGGATTTATATTTGCCTTAGTAGGGAAAAGGCACTGGATAGTATAGAGCACAGGTGTTGAACTCCGGTCATTGAGGTCCATATCCATGCCAGTGTTCAGGATGGACTGGGAAATGGAGATGTTTACTGAACCACATGAACCACGTCTTTCCTGAATCGGTCCCATCAACTAATTTGAGCTGCGCCAAAAATGTGAGAATCTTGGCCCTAGAGGAATAGTTCGACAGCCCTGGTGTAAAGCATAACCGTCCCTACTACCGGTCTGGCATTCCAGCGCTGTCTTCCGGGGTAGCTATTCAATCTACTGGGTCAAAAACTAGGAATTGCTTATGTCCTCGAGTAGTACTAAGGAAAAGCTCCTCCCTACTGTGCATGCCTAGTAGGAATGCACTATTTCTCGAAAAAATTCATAGCCCCTGGGAGCCACTGGGTCGATTAACTACACCGGAGGACAGAGATAGAATGGAGTTAGCAGCAAGGCTTAATGCTAATCAGAGCATTCCTCTACTAAGATAAATCTCAAACTTGAAGTGAATTTTTACATAACCTACCTTATATACACACGTATTAGCCTTATTTTTCAGCACAAAAAATGCTGAAAAGTTACCCCCTTGGCTTATTCGCGAGTCAATGGAGCAGAACAGTTGGCACAGCAGGTTTTGTTCCTTGTAGAGGAGTTTAAGGATCATGCACTAGTGATCCTGCTCTTGCCAGCTGGCTCCCTGCTGTGTCCATTCCCCCTATCCCCTGCAACATGGTGTGCAGAGTGTGCTGTTCAAGACCACCTGTATCCACTGGCTTGTGGCTCAGAGGGTGCAAGCAATGTGTCAGCGGTGCAATGATCAGGGATTATTCCTGTGTGGCAATCAAGGTCTCATATCTCATCTAGTCATCTAGTACCATCTTGAGACACAGCTGTATAATCCTTGGGGCACATCTGGCTATGGGGGAGTGGGGGGCTGACTTGTACTATGTGCATATCTGGCTACTGTGAAGGGGGGGTATACTGGGGAAGGGGCTTATTCGCGAGTCAATCACTTATTCCTGGTTTCGGCTTATATGAAATAATATACGGTTTATCCTCTGCTAGAAGTAGATAAATTGAGGTCTGACTCGCGAAGGCAAAGCATAGGGGGTCATCTTATATGCAAGACAGAGCTAAATCTTTACTTATAGCGAGGAGTCATAGGAGCTCCTCTCTGCCCAATAAAGAAGGGCTGCAGGAGTGCACTGTATTCTCCCCCCCCCCCCCCCCACTTCCTCCTACACAGGGAGGCAGTGGCAAAGGAAACGTGGATTAGTGAGGGATATTCAGGTATTGGGAGAGAAGTACCAAAGCACCGATAAAATAATTTTGGCACACTATTGGGTTATTGCACTTACCCATACCCAGTTGGTTTGGGTGCTGACTCTCTTGCTAACACATCTTTGCTATTTTAAGTGTGTTTTATTAGATGGGGAAGGGGGGGGGGGGGTGCATGTACATTTACATTTCCCCCTGCCTTGTACCTAGCATTAAACCTCCCTACCTAGCACTTAACAGTAGCCACTAGCCAACCTTCCCAGAACCTTAATGCCCCAGGTTACTGTAAAGACAAAAGGTGAGCGCTCCTATAGTGTATTACTTATAAGCAAATGCACTATTCACTATAGGCTTGCTCCCCTCCTTTTATCTTTGTTTGCTAAATCCCTTTACAGTGAACTGCACTGGTGGATACCCTGGTTTACATGAAACAATCAAAACGGTTACATTTTCTCCCTCTGACCACTACAAACACCTTCCAGGCACTTATGTGCACCTACATTTCGCATATAAACCATGTAGGTTAGTGCCTGCCTTTAAACTTTGACGGGTAGGCTATTTCTCTGGAACTTATACTTTTATGTTGCAAATTATACTTACTGTTTATTTGTCAGGTTAAATTGCTAATTAAGTTTCTATCCATTTCATATTTTTGTCTGCTATGCATTGCCCTGCAGGGATAAGAATAAGCTATTAAATATGCCTAAAAGACCACTTTGCTATTAAATGTCTGTATAGAAGCCTTCAGGTACCAAAAGCAGTAACCACGGCCAGTCTTCCTGAATTGGCTTAATTGGTGGATTTAGTTAAGGTTTTATTTAACTTTATGGTTTAAAAGAACAGCCATTTGTTTTGTCCATATTTCACTTATGAGAGCTTCTGATTATCTTAAACATGGCTTTGTAACATTTCGTTGTCATGGATATTTCTATGATTTTGCATGTTTTGAGGCGTTGTACAATTGTATGAAAGTCCGCCAGGCAGATATGCATGTCAGTGCTTCATTAACACTCATGCTTTACAGTAACATTTTAATTTGTATCAGATCACGGTTATTGCTAGTTGTGTAAGGTCTGAATGAGCACATGGTTACTTTAGTTTATTTTGGCCTCTGAAGTGTTTTCTGTCCGAAGTAATGCAAACAGTATACTTTATGTATGAGATTTAAAGCTTACAAGGAGAGTTTATATATTTTGTCGTGAAAATCCCTGTAACCTGTGGGAAAGATATTTAAAGGCCATCTTGCGATGCTGTGACTGATTACTTGTAGGTCATGCCTGCATAAGGGCTTGTAGGTACTGCTGCTTTTGAAGTGTAATGGCAGTAACACAATGTTAGTGTTAAAAATGCACTCCTTATGAATGCATTTATATGTTCTAGAACCTGCTTCTGAAACTGGATGTGACACTGCATCATCCTCTTGTCCATGTGCCCCATTTCTGTACACTTGCAACTTTCCTACATTGCCATTTTACTGTCCTGCTTCAACATATCAAAAACCAACCAGTGTTTTTTTTTGTTTTGTTTTTTATCCTTCACTACATTGTTCTTTCTGAACTGTCTATTACATCGTAATATTTCCTCAGCCAGAATTCGTTTGGGGGCTGAGGCAGAAATAACATTATGTGGTAAACTGTACTAGGAGAGCATCAAGCTGAAAGATCAGGTTATATTAAGCAATCCAGGGTTATATTAAGCAATCTTTTGAGAACTAGTGGCTTCATGGAGAGGTTGTCCAGATCTTTAAGGAATTGCCACTCTGGTGCTGAGTAAATAATTTGATACACCTGGATCTAGAGACTCTTGAGATTGGGGCAGATCAAGATATTTTTTCAGTTGCAAAGTGCTGAAGTTATTTAAATGAAAAATTATCTCCTAGGAGAAATCATAGGAGAAAAGTGAATTGCATATGGGTCCATGATCTTTCTCTCTACCTCTGATTTTTACAAGAGTTTTACTGTGTTTTTGGATTAAAAGAAAACCTCACTTGAATGTATAAATCTTAACTGTCAAACAATAAGGTGCACCTACAATCAGCTATCAGCTTTTCATTTGTGGTTATTTTCTGATGAAATTTTTAAATGTCCTGTAACTTTGGTAATAAACTCAAATGATTAACCATGTTGTACAGTCCATTTTAAGTTTCACTTGTATTGTACAGCACTATGGATGATGGCGCTATATAAATCAATAATGCTTACAAGCCATGGTGGTGTAAGACAAACGAAATAGAACATAAGTTTGTATTGTAGTTCATTTTGTATTGTCATAAACAGCAGCTGCAAGAAACTAGGAGAGGGAGCCTTTAATGGCTTACAATCTAAGGAACATTGTTTTTCAGTGTTTATTGCCATGCTAATTTAACTACCTAAATGATAGATTGGTTCTTTGACATACAGACCTTAAACTAGAGCGAGGTATTAGGTTGCTCAAACACAAGGAGAATAAACTGTACTCTGGACATCAAGTGGGACAATTGTCAACGATAGTCATATAGATATTACTGAGAAAGGTGATTTTGTTACTGCATTTAGTTTTTTCAAGCTTCGAGTATCACCTAAAAGATGGGAAACCAGAGTCTTGTCTGATCTGTTGGAAGCAAGATTGTCTCACATTGATCATTTTTCTTGATGAAACCAATCATTTGAGATGTGCTGCAGCCAGGTATGACTTATGGTACCCATACAGGGTGCAATGAAAATGTTCGATTGTCCTGTTTTTTTCAACCAAAATGATCAAATCAATTGAAAGTTGAGATCAAGAAAAAACCGGATGATTATCCCATTTTGCCCATAAAAATGTGAACAGACATGTTGGAAAAATATTTCTATTCGATCTAACTGAATAATCGAACTAAATTATCTAATCGAAAAAAAAAGAAATTGTACCATGTATGGGGCACCTTTACAGACTACCCAACTGACAAACTTACAAGTGCTAGACAATGGCCAATTGCCATGGTTACTATAGATTGTGTTCTGGGAATAAGTGAACTTCCACTGCATTTTTAAATCTTGTTTTTCTTTTATTTACCTTGCTAGGCTACTGTTTTTTGTACCTGTTTGGGGCTCACTATATAAATCAAGGTGGTCAGAAGATGTGTAACATCTAGTGTGATCTACTTTTTAGTTTTGTCATTTTATGTGGATGCTACAGAATGTTTCTTCAAACTAACTGACCAACCGAAGTCAGAAATTTCTGATTTTTACTTTTCAAATTTTGATGCATGTTTTCAATATGCTTTTCAAGATGTGGTTGGCCTAATTTAATTTCATCTGTTCATTAATTCTCTCATTCTGACCTTCAAAATAAATGTCCTTTCACACAAATCCAATTTCACTTCAATATACCTTATTCACACTGCCTTTTATTGCAAGTTTCAGTTTAGCCAGCTGTAACATTGCCCAGCTGCCTCAAGTTTCCCAATTTAGCTCTGGAAATGATTTCAGTATGGCAGAAACCCTCCACTGGCCAACTTGGAAATAAGTTGGAGCTTGTGGAAATGTCCTGGAATGGCCACTGAATGAAATTATTTTAGTAAGTGGGATCAGTTTGTATGTATGTGGATGTGCGCGCACTAGCACTTATGTGTGTTAGCACACACACCAGTCATGATGGAAAAAGCAGGAGGGGCTCGAGTGGAAGGAGAGACAGAATGTCAGGTCTTTGCCTTGCACTTTTGGCACCCTCACAGGGACGTCTCCTCTTGGCCTAGTCTTAATTGCAGCACTGATATAAACAAGGGGTTTAGTGTGAAACTTTGTAAAGGCAGCTGGAGGTGAGCTGGCAATGTGAACCAGGATCAAGTTCAGTAATAAGGAAAAAATCTAGTTTTATCTTGAAGGAATTGCAGGAAAAGGAAAAAAAATGCAGCTGTTTTTGGGAACGAATGCTTAATTAAAAGTGGCTATGGCATTGAATGTTTGAGCTGTATGTAACCAGTGTTCAGTGTACCCAGTCAAGTATTTCAAAGCTGTCTTATTATGCAGACATCCTGAATACTGGAATTTTTAACATATGGCGTGCCTGTTCTAACATGTCCATGATACAGTGGCTTGCAAAAGTATTTGGCCCCCTTGAAGTTTTCCACATTTTGTCACATTACTGCCTCAAACATGAATCAATTTTATTGGGATTTCATGTGAAAGACCAATAGAAAGTGGTGTACACGTGAGAAGTGGAACGAAAATAATACATTTCCAAACATTTTTACAAATCAATAACTGCAAAGTGGGGTGTGCGTAATTATTCAGCCCCCTGAGTCAATACTTTGTAGAACCACCTTTTTATGCAATTACAGCTGCCAGTCTTTTAGGGTATGCCTCTACCAGCTTTGCACATCTAGAGACTAAAAACCTTTCCCATTCTTCTTTGCAAAAAACCTCCAGCTCAGTCAGATTAGATGGACAGCATTTGTGAACAGCAGTTTTCAGATCTTGCCACAGATTCTCGATTGGATTTAGATCTGGACTTTGACTGGGCCATTCTAAACACATGGATATGTTTTTGTTTTAAACCATTCCATTGTTGCCCTGGCTTTGTTTAGGGTTGTTGTCCTGCTGGAAGGTGAACCTCTGCCCCAATCTCAAGTCTTTTGCAGACTCCAAGAGGTTTTCTTCTAAGATTGCCCTGTATTTGGCTCCATCCATCTTCCCATCAACTTTGACCAGCTTCCCTGTCCCTGCTGAAGAGGAGCACCCCCAGAGCATGATGCTGCCTCCACCATATTTGACAATGGGGATGGTATGTTCTGCGTGATGTGCAGTTAGCTTTCTGCCACACACAGCGTTTTTTGCATTTTGGCCAAAAAGTTCAATTTTGATCTCATCCGACCAGAGCACCTTCTTCCACATGTTTGCTGTGTCCCCCACATGGCTTGTGGCAAACTGCAGACGGGACTTCTTATGCTTTTCTGTTAACCACTTTGTCCTCCACGTATAAAAACGTCAAGGAGGACAGGCGCACTCCCGGCCGCGGATTCGGTAGCCACGGAATCAATGTATCGGGCTATGGAGCCCGATCACTGATTCGTCTCCCCCGCTGAAAAAGCGACAGCTTCTATCGGAAGCTTCGCTTTTTCTGAAGCTATGTCCCTTTAAGCGTACATT